>NC_081414.1:836070924-836360924 GCF_030272615.1 Cryptomeria japonica | reverse complement strand
AATCCCCTATCTGGGTAAGCTCTAACAAGATTCATTGTACAAATCCTCTAACCAGGTGATCCATTAGTTTGGATTCATAAATCCTCTACCGAGGTTACTCCTTATAGGGTACTACCTTTTATAGGGTATAGCTTTTTACTAAGCTTTGGGATCTTTAATGAAGATTCGCTCCTAGCCGAGCAACTTTTTGTAGACCTTAACTGGTTAGTTATCTATTATTGCAGATAGTTAACTGGTGAGTCCCATCTCACCATGGTTTTTCGCATTTGGGTTTTCCACATATAAACTCTTGTGTTATGGTGGATGTTGTTATATCATTTTGGATTGAATGCATATTGTTTAACAAACTTGTTAAGTATGTCTACGGGTCAGTGTTTAAGGTAGTAATGTATTTGGTGTCACTAATTCACCCCTCCCCCACCCTCTCAGTGCATCACAAGTCTATCAATTGGTATCAGAGCCTAACTTATTTAAAGCCTAATCGCTTCAAAGGAAACCCTAAAGCCATCATGCGGGATATGAGCTACTTTGAGATGGCTAGAGAGCTTGACGCTAGTAGAAATGATCTTGAAACCCTAAGGTTCAAACTGAAAGCTTCTCAAGTCAAAAGGAGAGAGATAAATAAACAAGTGTTAGAAATATTTGATAATAGTTCTTCAGATGAGGCCAATATTGATGCTTAAGTTGAGGAAGTTGAAAAAATAAATAGTGAAAATGCAAATTTGAGGAGAGAGCTAGAATGCCTTACTATCCACGTGAGTCAAGAAGTGGAAGCCAGGAGAACTACTGAAGATCTCATCAAGGAAAGAGATCATGAGATTGCCAAGATCAAGCAAGAGAATGCTACTTTACAGGAGCATTGAAATGTAGAGAAAGATGAAAAAGAGACCTTACAACTAGATCTTGAATTGGCATCATCTCTGAGAGAGACTCTATCAAAACATAATGAAGATCTTACCAGATAGCTCACTAAAGCAAATGGGAAACTAGAAATGTTCAGTGAAAGTTCTACCTTGCTAGATGAGGAAATTCAATCACAAAGGATGAAAGGTGATACCTCTAGACTTGGTTTTCACACATCTAAGAAAGGAGAATCTTTCAGTACCAAGAGCAACACTCATAAGGACAAAACTACTCCTAAAGCTAAAAATCCTACCAGTAAGAAGGTTTTTAAACCTATTTGCTTTGTTTTCCATAAACCTGGTCATACTGCAAATATGTGTAGAAACAAACCTAATGGAAATGCAAGCTACAATACAAATACTAGGGATATGTTCAAGAAATTTGAAGGTCATTGTTTCACATGCAAAATGTATGGACATAGATCAGTTGAAAGAAAATATGGAGCAAATAATCTAGTACCGCATATGAATCAAAGATCAAATGGCAACTGGATGAGAAATTATGATAATCAAGGTAACATGAATTGGCAAAGACCTTATGTCAACTGGTTTAGTCCATTTGAGATGGAAAAGGTAACAAATGTCATTTGCACCATTTGTAACAATTTTGGTCATGTGGATATGAATTACAAAAGGAGAACTGGAAGAGGCAATGCAGGACCTTGGAGATCATCTAGAATGGCCTGCTATCATTTTCATAAACTAGGACACATGGCAAAGTTTTGTAGATCCAGAAAGAACAAACCGGTTAATCATTCTAAAGAGCAGAAAGGAAAGTAAAAGGTCAATATTGAACAAACCAGAGAAGAAAATAATCGAATATGGAAGAAGAAGAGTGATGATTTAAGTGGAGAAGAAACTAATCCTTCACCCAATGTGGAGAATCCTGCACCGGTGAGCTGAGCCTTTCAATATGGCTAAGGGGAGCATAGTAGTAAATCTACTTATGGACCCCTTGAAAAAAGAATGAGTGGTACAAGAATTTGAATGCATGAAATTTTGATAACTTTTTGTTAATAGGTTATCAACCGGTTTTACATCTGTCAATATTGTATGTATCATTAAGCAGTGTAATTAGGGTTTGTAACCCTAATGGGCGAGCACTTAATGCAGTGGGTAAAAAGGGTAAAAGAGAGTTTTACTTTGTTATTTTTACCCTAATGCATTCGAGAAAGAATTTTTGAGCACTTGCAGAGCAAAGAAAGGATTGCTAGCTGATTTTAGTCAAATTTGTATCGTGATTTGAGTGATCAAGCTGATTTGAAGGCTAGTGAAGATCGAACTGGTGTGCATTTGAGTAATCAATCGGTAACCAAGGCAGTGTGCATAAAATAAGGCATTTCTTTGAAAAATCCTACTTTGAATCTAGTCTATCTAAAATGGCATCATCTTCTAAACCAATAGATAAATTGATGATCACATCTTAACCTATGGAGGTTGTGAAGTCAGAACGAATTGTGTCTTATAATGCTTTATATCAAGTTCCTAACAACGTTGTAGTGAAAGGAGATTTGTCTAGCTACATTGATTGCAAAATTAAGGATTTAGGATCATTGTCAATATATTCTCAGTTGAAATCCCTTTGCGATGAAAACATAAAGATTCAACCTGAGTATATTAGGGTTTATGAGAAAGGTTTTCATAATGGAGCTTATTTTCTTGAAGACTTTGAAGAGGAACATATCCGAATTATTCTGAGTCCTGGTCATCGGGAAAACATATATTTGGAAAGGACTCACACTATAACCAAGGAGGCTATTCAAGCAGTAACTGGTTTTTCTCAACTGGTGAAGTACCTAAGCTGAGGCAAATTTCAAAAGAGATAGTAAACACTTTAACCTCATCAACCTCTGATGGGCGTTCTTTTTTTGCCAATAATATCAAGGACCCATCGGTTAAGTTGGCAGCTATGGCTATAGGCTACCAGATATTCTATTCTAGTAGAATAAACAATGTACCATTTGCAACAATGCATACTGCTTATAAAACGATAGCTGAAAATGCTAATTATGACCTATGTGAGGCCATAAGGAGCCAATTAATGTTGAATCTTTAGTCTATCAAGAAGGAAAACAGTCAAAAGTTTAAATTTGGTCAGTTGTTGATTGGTCTATTCTTTTATTTCTAGAATTTCTTACTGGGAATTGGTGATCTTGAATGGTCTAAGGATCTACCGGTAACTGCCCAGATCAAGAACAACATTAAAGCTGTGAGGAACACCTTCTCTGCTACAATGAATAAATACTTGAATGAATTTTAGAAGAAAATGAGTATGAGGATAAGGCTACCTAAGGATGTGGTGAAAAAATTCGCTAAGGACATCATTTTCACAGTCACCATTGATTTTTGTCTGATGGAGGCTATTGAGCCTAGAGAAGATGAAATGGAAGACATGACCTATGAAGTCAATTATGACTTATTCATCGGTTATACCAATAACCTGTTGGCATCTCCAGTGGACAAAAAGAAGGCAAGATTGGATACAGTTGAAGTTCAAACTGCATAAGCTGAAACCATTAGTGTTCTAACCATAAGTGGTAAAGGTAGGAGGAAGAAGGATGAGAAAGCACTTCTGGTAATAAAAAGTAATAGAGTGACACGAAGTGTCCAAACTAAAAAGGAACCGAAACCTAAAGTATATGTAACGAAGGAGACTACATCAAAGAAAAGAGGTTGGAAATTGATTCTCCAAGCAGAATCTGAAAGTATTGATACTGAGGAAGAACCCAAGAAAGTGAAAGCAACTCGTAAAGCAACCAAACCAATGAAAGAAGTGCCAAAGGCAATTGTGTCTATTAATATCTTAACTTTCAAGCCTGAGACTAATTTTGAGAGAACGATGAAGACATTAGGAAGAAACAAATTTGATAATGTCAAAGATCATTTTGATTCATTCAATGAAGATCAGAAGGATCAAACTATTCAACAGGTGATCAGTTATGCGTGCCATTACAATAGATTACTTCATGATCTTTAAAAGGATATTTCTAATTCCTTACATACTATTCTTTTGAATAAATGGGAGGAAGCTGTGAAGAAAGAAAAGAAAATTATAGATGATGTATTTGTGCAATATTTTTCTGATTTGTCAAAGGATGAGTTAAATAAATTGCTTGATAAGTACAAATTCCAATTTTCTTTGAAGGCAAGAAGATTGAAGCTACTTAGTGGAAAGGTGCAACATGTTGAAACTGAGACTCATCAGATTGCTCATAATATCCAATAGATTCAAGAGCTTATACATTCTTCTAAGGATGAGCAAGATACTGTTGATGTACCTGAAATGGATGACGAAGAAATTATGCAAGTTGATGTTTTCTATCCTATCAAGAAGAAGGATGGCACTATTTCCCAATGATTCATACTTGTTGATGATATTTAGGAAGAAATAGATCTATCTGGAAACATTACTGCACCAGATATGTAGCCATCGACAATTTCAGACTCACAGGTTACTTCAGTTGAGATACCGACAACTCAGCCAAGAGTGGATATTCCACCAACCAAAGAACAACCAATGAAACCTCAACTCCCACCTGTTTCACAGGTCACTCAGAAGGAATCTGATGAAAAATTTGATACACAAATTTTTGAACAGGAACCTGAGAAAGAACAAGAGAAAGAGAAGATTAATAAGGTAACATTTGTTGAACTGGTAAAATCATTAGTCATACAACAGACTGATGAATATGCTGATGACTCATTAGGCATCTCAGGGCTTATAATTGTTGATAACATGAGTGCATCAAAAATTATGAAGATTGCAAGTTTCATGCAATCTAGGGCACACAAGAAGAGACTTAAAGAACATAGAATGGAATCATAAACCATTTAGAATCCTATGGATATTCTGACATATCTACTATCGGAAACTACTACAGGGCATTTGCCAACTCCTATTTGCAAACTTGGTCAATTGGTTGCTGATGCATTTGACCAACTTAAGTCCCTAGAAGAAGTAGCACAAACTTATGCTAAGAAGAGTTACAGGAAGAAGCGTGGAGAGTAGCTTATGAAAGAGATTGATACAGGAAAAATTACTCTATCTCTTAATAAAGATTTATTAAGAAAGACTATTGAAATAGGAGGGAAAATTCTTACATCTACTTCTAATGTTTCATTCTTTTATTTTGATATCAATAATAGGTGAATTGAAACAAAGCAAGAGCTAGAGAAGATATGCAATGCATATGTACCACTACAAGATTCTATTTTTTCTTTTGGAAAATCTGTGGATGATTTGCAAAATAGGTTAGATACCTACGATTTTGAAAAGGCAAAAAGACTCCAATCCCTAAAGGAATTGAAGAATCTACTCAGACCCCAAGTGGACATATTGCACAAAGCCTACAAGAATGCATAAGCAATTTTGGCTACTCCAGAAACATGTACACTTGATTCAATGGAAGAGTTCCATACTTAGATTATGACCACAATTGAGATTATTGAGTACTTGCTGGAGACACGGGAACATTATTTTTCTCAATTGAAGAGAAACTTTAGTGACATTTTTCTGAGGATCACATTGCATACATCTTGATTCAATTTTTCAAGTCTCTGTATATGTAAAACATTTTGATATATATATATATATATATATATATATATATATATATATATATATATATATATATATATATATATATATATATATATATATATATATATATATATATATATATATATATATATATATATATATATATATGTATGTATTTTTCTTTTCAATTTGGCATTGTTGTCAAAGGGAGAGTAGAAATATTTATGTTTGTTGTGAAAATTTTGTATGTTGTATGAAGTAAGGGGGAGTAAATATATATGTGTACAATTTTTTTTGTAAGCACACTTAGCGGTATTGCTGTAAAATTTTCGAAGTGTTGCCATCAATGGCAAAGGGCGAGATTGTTGTCTTGATGATGATTGTAATGAATAACTTCATATGTTGTCATTGATGAAACACATACACACACATTTGTTCATATTGTCTACCGGTGTGACTTCAAAGTTGTTTATATTACAACCGATATACTAGAAGTTTATATCTAACCGATACATGGTGACAACTAGTATATACATGGAGATTTAACCAGTGTGTATTTATATATGGATATACATAACTTGATCACAACTTGAAGATCCAGAAAAGATTATCAAAGAAGCATCAAAGGACAAACAATTTATATGTTTAACTCCAACCGATATTCATTGATTATGTGATGAGTTATCCTTACCGACAATTTTTGGTGGTATTTTTGTGATGAGTTATGATTATTTGACCAGATACACTGCACCTATAAAATTGTGATATGATTTCTAGAGGCCGACATGAAATCTAAATGTCTATATATTGACATCACAATGATTTATTTTGGATGAGCGAAGGAGATATGTTATGAGATCATTTGATGTGAAGGCAAAAGTGTTAAGTTGTAGAGTATGGTGGTAAAGAAGTGTTGAGTGTGCAGAAGAGGATCTATTCAAGAAATTTGTAATACTACTAGATCACACTACCTAATATTTTCTAATCACCGCAACAATCAAATCCCCTAACCAGGTAAGCTCTAAGAAGCTTCATTGTACAAATCCTCTAACCAGGTGATCCATTAGTCTGGATTCAAAAATTCTCTACCGAGGTTACTCCTTATAGGGTACTACCTTTTACAGGGTATAGATTTTTACTAAGCTTTGGGATCTTTAATAAGATTCGCTCCTAGCAGAGCAAATTTTTGTAGATCTTAACCGATCAGTTATCTATTAGTGCAGATACTTAACTTGTGAGTCCCATCCCACTGTGGTTTTTCCCATTTGGGTTTTCCATGTATAAAAACTTGTGTTATGGTGGATGTTTTACTTATTGTGGATGTTGTTATATCATTTTGGATTGCATGCATATTGTTTAACAAACTTGTTAAGTATATCTATCGGTCAGTGTTCAAAGTAGTATTTTTTTGGGTGTCACTGATTCACCCCCCCTCTCAATGCTTTACAAGTCCATTAAATATGAACATTGAGATCTTCTTCTCCATTATATTGACCAAAATTTAATGATTCTTCTCCTTGAGGGTTGATCATGTTCAAGATTCTTAGATTGAGAGGACTATGATGATAATAAGCAAGCAAAGAGGATTGATTAGCAATAGATGTGAGGGTAGTAAGTTGTTGCTGTAATTGTCCCATATTCTATAGAATTGTATTTAGCACTGGAATGTTAGAATGAGGCAATGGAGGCAAAGCAGTAGAGCCATGAGGGAAAGTACCACCTCCAATTTGCATATCTGCTCTAAAAAAGGCACTAGAGGTAGTGGAAGTAGTAGCCATACCAATATACCCTAAGAGTATATGTGAAATATTGATGCTAGGTATAACACTACCAACATATGGATCGATAGTAGGCCTAATATCGACCATGTGGACTGATGCCCCAAGCATATCGACACTAATATGTAGGCAAGCAATGCTAGATTGATCTGCATGGGCAGGGATCTCAACACATGGTACATGACTCCTAAACATCATATATATAGCTCTCAAGAACTCTAGGTCTTTCTTGTCTAAGCTAAGCATATCTTTGAAATAATGAATAATAGATCCAATCGGGGAGAAAACATTTTCTCATCCAAGGAAACCCTCAAAGTCTCTCAAATTATCCTCTAAGGAGGTAACCTCATCGAATGGAACCTCATGAGTAGGTTCATGATCTATGACAAGAGGAGACCTCGAGGGAATATTAATTGGAGTATTATTATAATAATTATTTCATGAAATATTTGTAGAAGAGTCCCCGATTGTAATACCCTTAAGTGGATAAGAGGCAAAGGGATCACTTGGATCTATCATGCCTGTAAACATTGGACCCGGGTGGTTAGGACTATAGAAATTTGAAAGAATTCTTGATCTAGAAGTTCTCCATACAACAACCACAAAGGTAGTCCAATTCATAAAGATCATAGACAATCCTCACAACACTTTGACAATCCCCAAAGAAGGTGTGAAGAAGGAACTCAACATAAATACTCAAATAATATTTAAAGGAGATGTTTAAATATTTAAAGTTAACACACAAGACAAGATTCATGCTGGGTTCACCTAAATGTAGATGGGGAAAGGTGAACCACTTTGATAGGTGAATATCAACATCTCAAGGACTTACTAATTGGACTCTCCACTTGGGATGAGCACAAAGCACAAAGCTATTAGGCGCCCCATAGATAACAAGATAGGTTATAGAGATCTTTTGAGGACCTCTGTTATCTCTCTACTCGAGGACATATGTGTGGGTCATTAAAGATAGAGTGGTGTGATGGTGTCCTATATAGATAGAGCAGAGAGTTCCATATAAAAAATGCAGTGTGAAAGATATATGTTCTAGATGAGGTAAAACTATATAAACATACAATAAAAAATGTAAAATGACTATTGATAAATTAAAGAAAAGGAATGAAAGAAGGGAAAAAATAAATCGCATATCCAGTCAATGAATAAAGCCTCCAACAAATAAAATCCTAGCCAATGAAATGTGCACACAATACAAAAAAGAAAAATGTTGGGGTTAGTTTTAGGGGTCTATAGTTAGACCCTTGTTTTGGTATTTCCACCTCCATGAACAACTAGATAGATATATAGATAAAACCAATAACGAAATAGAAATTAAATACAATAACAAATATACAAATGGTGATAGCAAAGAGAAGAGAAGAAATACCCTTCCATATCCAAAGCGGAGAGCTTGTTGGATGAAGAAGAAGAAGGACAAATTCATCCTCAAAGAATAACAATGGTGGTGAGAGTCTGAAGCATGAAGAAGAGCCAAGAGTGCTAGAAAATGTTATTATAGAGCTTCAATAGATTGAATAAAGAGCATAGAGAATGATCTTGAAGTTAGAGAGACTTGAATGAGTCACTAGAGCCAAAATGAAGCAAGAAAGGGAAGCTAAGCATGTTGGGGATGAAACCAATGTCAGTGGTCATGGGAAGAAGCGTTACAAATCCTACTAGTTGCAGGCATAATTATCAAATGACCACTTGCAGACTATAGATTCATGGGAAACTAGGGTGATGCATGGACGTTTTTGTGGTGTGTGGGCGTCAATGAGTTATACAGTCAATGAGGCTAGGTAAAAGGCCAAAATGGTGGGCGATGGAGCAAACCACACAAAAAAAAGGGCAGAAGGGTGAAAAGGTATTCATTCAACACAAAGAAAAGGTACATATGTAGCATGGAATTACATTGGGTGAAATTTATGAAACTACAGAGGTTTTTGTTCTCTTTGTTACAAGCTAGGGTTGGCGTTGCACCAAAAGATCGACCTGTCAATGCTTGATACAACCACTAGACTTATAGAATCCACAAGAAGTTGTTAAACCATGTCACGAACCCCCACGAGGGACGCTAGCCCACTGCCAACAATCCCCCTCCAAATGTCACTCGCCACGACCTACGTGATTTGAACATGTGACCAAGCTCTTATACCACTTATTACAAGGTAGGGTTGTCGTTGCACCAAAATATTGACCTGCCAATGCTCGATACAACCACTAGACTTATAGAATCCACAGGAGGCTATTAAACCATGTCACGAATCCTCGCGAGGGATGTTGGCCCACTGCCAACACTCTTTCCTTGTCTCTTACAACCATGAAAAGAAGACACTAGAGGAAGAAAAATCATCTTTAGAAAAAATATCTTGAAAAAATAATACTAGGTATAAAGTAGGAAATTGATTATTATGGAAGAACCAAAAGGTTGTTCTTAGGGGACTATAGTAACAATGAGGCTCCAACTCTACCACAACCTCTCAAAAGTATTATGAGTAGAATATATTCAAGTCAAGCATAACAATAAAACTAGATGGCAAATTACTTGAACTCTTGAAAAATTTAGAGAAGGTCTTAGAAATACATGAAGAATACCTAGAAGAATTAATTAACATAAGAATTAGAAAGTTAAGGAGAGAAGAAATAGAAAAATATGAGAAATTTCAAGATGAATTTTGGTGAATAATTAAGATCATTAACAAATAAAACATCACTAAAAAACAAAAAGATGAAAAAGATGTTTCAAAGAGTCACAACCCCTTAACTAAAACCCATCCCTAAAGGCATATAAAAGTAAAAGGATTTTGGTAGAAGATATACCACAAAAAAAGAAGAATAAAAGAAAGAAGAGAAAGATAGTGCTTAGGAAAAAAATAGTTCGTAGATATTTTCACAACTTGTTGATTAGCGTGCTTAATCCTCTTCCTTTTTGTATGTTCCATTAGTTTTTGGTGTCTCTCTTCTCTTTCAAAAATTTGTTTGTCTTTTTTTCTCACCTTTTAGGCTGACCATAGTCACTTTTCTTACTAATGTGACTTTATCCTTAATTTCTCATGTATTTTTCTCATCTCCCTTTCCCATGGGTGCTTTTAGTTTGGGAATACATTACTCCTTTACTTTTTAAAATGTTAATTATCTTGTAACTCTTCTATTCCTCTCCCTTTGCATTCTCCATCTCCTTGGCACCTAACCGAGTCTCATAGTGTAGATGTCAAGAGGATAGTGTTTTAAATATTTATGTCCTTTTTGTTATTTTCTCTTCTCCTTTATTCCCTTTAAAGTTTTAATTTTCTCCCTATTGTCCTTAATATGACCTAATCAATATCTTGACAACCGAACCAATGTTCACAAGAAATATGGGAAACATGTACTGAAGTTCTGAACCCCAAGAATTTTTTAGAGTTGTATTTTATATCCCAGACTAATTCACATCAAGGGAATAAGGATTAGATTCAGATATATAGTATCCCTATACTAGATACTATATTCCTAATATCATTCTCCATGAACTCATTGTGACAATATGTGGTAGGTTCTTTTGAACTATGTTTGATTGTTCTCCTTTCTTGCCAACAAGGACCTTCAAGGTGAACTAGCTAGATAATGTACCTTGTTCAAAATACAAAATAGAAAATTGGTTAGGAAATACCTCTATTCACACCAACACCTATAGCCAACAACCAATGAGAGAAACAACAGGTTATATTAAAAATTAAATATTATTATTACATAAATAATTAGATTACAATTAGTAAATAAGTATCATAGAATCTGCACAAGTTTTACCACTATGGTTTCTTGTTTTTCTTCTTTCAAAAGCCATAGTGCTACTTGTTTAGCTTTTATAGTCCATGTATTGAATATTTTATCATTATTTCTAGCCATGGATGTGCCTTTTAATATTAACTTACATGTTCCCTTTATAACCACAAACTAAACATTCTTATAAACTCACCCCCTTCTTCATAGAGTCAATTGGTCAATGATTACAATTTGAAAAATATAATGGTGATCAAATATAATTTTTTGTAGTTGTAACTAAAATAAAATAATATTTACCTTTAAGTTAAAATTATATTAAACATGTCTAGTAGAACAAGAGGATAATGATAAATTTTTAGAGATATATGGATTCACATTACTGTATGAAATTCCTGCTACATGTGATCTAGAGTTTTTCAAAGTATAGTGAAAAATATTCTTTGAAAAAGTCATTATTTATTCTATAATTACAAACTATTATTTCTTGGCAAGCAATATCAACTACATTTTTTTCATCTATTAAAGAATAAATGGTTAACTATGTCCTTCCTATAGATCCCCACAAGCATGTTAGGTAAAAAAAATAACAAAATATAAATATCTAGAACTCAAAACTAACATTTAATATTAAATGTTGGAAAATAGGGTCCATTTCGACCATTAGCCATATGAAAAGAGTTTTATAGTTTACAAATCTAAAAAAAAAATGATCAACATAAATCTATTTTTAGAGAAAAACAAAATGAGAGAAAAGGGGGAGAGAAAATAATTCCATCAAGAAAGAAGAAGAATACAAGATGCACACCCTCCAAATGTGTTATGAGTCTCTTATATGAATACAATAACAATCTAAAACACTAAATTCAATGTGAAGAACAACAACCATCTTAAAAAATTTCTCCAAAACTTCTGTCACAACATGCAATATCTTCATGCTTTAGAAAACTATGACATCTCATGCATAAAACCTTACATCCATAGCTATATTACATATAATAGTGAAGAAACATAGTATACAAGATTATACTCTTCCCCATTGTTGAATTCTAATTATCCAATTTATTCCATACTCCTCTCTAAAACTATTATCCCAAACCTCGACTTATCAATATTTTGACTTGAAAAATAGTACCAATAATATTTTAAACCATGAAGGAAACCATGTAACACTTATCCCAATAACATATTTTTAGATGAGTTATATGTAAAATTCAACCAGCCCATTAAAGTCATCATGTAATAAAGATTCATTCTAACTCTCCCTCTCCCCGAAATGGAGAGCCATTTTCAATGTAGGCTAGTCAACCCACTAGATTCCCTTACAAGTCATAAATAACTCATATCTTACATACCTCTTACAATGCCACAACCAATTTTATAAATTTTTAAAAAGTGTCACAATTGATTCTCATGAAATCTATGATCAATTTTAGAAAAATAATAATATTAAAAAATAAAATTATATTTGTTATTTTTTATAAACTTCATAATATCAAATGTTTTTATCATTAACAATAAATTATTAGAACTCAATTTTATAGAAATTCTTAAAATAAATACCACTTGATTCTAATAGTGATTAGACAACGTTCAATATTTTTTGAACTAAAAAATGAAAGATATAACTTTATATATGTAATATGGAAAGTGTTAGATCTTTTAAATTCACAAAGGATTTGTAGCAACTATAATAAATTACTATATTGGAAATGATTGATTTGGACAAACAATTTGAACTTTAAGAAGCTTATTGAATAGTAATAAAACTAATGTCCTCATTCATACTATATTTGGATGGCCAATTTTCTTTTTGTCAGTGAGATCTTTCACCCCTGCTATTGATCTACTAACCTTCCATTAAAGCCTTTCCCTTTTAGAACTGGAGATATAATACTAACAAAGCAAACCAATAACAAAGATGAAAGACCTCTACAATAGCACGATGAAAAAATTGGTCACACAAATATAATATGAATGAGAACATTGATTTTATCATTATTATAAGCTCCAAAAAATGGAAATTGTATCACCAAATTGAGCACTTCCATTATAACAGATCCTTATGACAACTACAAATTTTTTGTAAATTTGGAAGATCTAACACTGCCCATAAAGAAAATTTTAAAACTAACAATCTCCTATTCAATTGTTTTACAACTCACAATCAGTAACAGTGGATCACAATCCAAGTACATGCACAAATAACCTCTGGAAAATGTAATAAATAAAATGGGTGGAAATCCATTAATAATAGGGAACAATTTTGTAAGGCAGAGATCTAATAGGGAAAGCTTCTACTAATGGATGAGAGGTATTCAATCTTGTTCTCATTTTTAGTATGCGATTAATATATTAGGTAGTTCATTTTTTAAAAGAGAAAAAATTTTGTTGGATTAGTAGTTTAGTTGGTAAAGTATTCTAACAATAAATGGAAGGTTCTAGGTTTGAATTCTAATTGATTTATATGAACTTGATTCCAATTTGTGGTATCAAATTTAGGTTAGGAGACCAAACCACCCTCAATGTGGCTTACAAGGGTTTTGACAATAAATTACATCCAGACCAACAATGGATTGGCCAAAGAGCAGCTAATAGCTTACTTGTTAAAGTACTTTAACTACAAATAAAATGTCCTAAATTTGAGGCCTAGTTGGTCCATATGAGTTGTTGTTCGATAATAATTTCATCTACCAAAACAACGTTTTCTTAAAATTTCATAAAGTTTAAACAACATTGTTTTGTTGTAATTTATATATTCTATAGTAATTTTTTGGGTAATTAACATTGTAATCTATGTAGAGAAAAATTAGTGTAGATTTTTTTTTAAAAAAAATTGTTAATATTCTACAATTTTAATAATAGAATTTGAGATCATTGTAGACATTGTCTAGAAATGTTCAAATAACTAGTGTCCCAAACTTATAGGTATATTCCAACCTATTTGAAATGATTCTAAACTACTCCACTCCATGGATCAACAATTTGTGTGGGTATTTTTCTCCATCTTAAGTAGATTAGAGTGCATAATGATCAACAATGGATTAATGATAGTCATTACATAATGTACATGAGGCCTTTCCTACATAGGAAAGGTTGAGAAATAGGGTAAGATAAGATCATGACAAGTGTCAAGTAATCTTATATCATAAGATTAATAATGATAAGATAAGATAAGATAGGATAAGATCATGGCAAGTTTCAAGTAATCTTATCTCATAAGATTAATAATGATAAGATAAGATAAGATAGGATAAGATCACATTTGTATTATAGATTCCATAAAGATTCTTAAAGTCCTAAGTATACCTAACACGTGAACATTTGTGAATATGACCTACTAGGTGAACTAGGTAGATAATGCATCTTGTTCACAATACAAAGGAAAAATAAGGATAAGGAATATCTCTATTCACACCAACACCTATAACCAACATCCAATGAGAGTAGGTTATACAAAAAAATCAAACATGATTATAATATAAATAAGTAGATTATAAATTGGTAAATAAATATCATAAAATTTCACACAAGTTTTACCACTATGCTTTCTTTCCTTGCTTCTTTCAAAAGTCACAGTGTTACATGTTTAGCTTTTATGTTTCATCTATTCAATGTTTTCACTATTTCTAGCCATGTATGTGCTTTTTAATATTAACTTATATGTTCCCTTTATAACCAGAAACTACACATTCTAAGAAAGGCACCCCCCTTTGGATAGAATTTAATTGATCAATGATTATAACAAGAAAAATATAATAGTGATAATATATTAAACTTCTTTAACAGAATAATTATTATATATATTAAAAGATAATAGCTCAATTGATTGTTCACAATTAATAAAGATAATAATATGTTCTTTGATTATACTATTAAAAAATATTCAAATCCTTTCAAAATACAATAAATTAGATAAAAACAATAAAAAATTATAACATAAAAAACCATCTTTTATATCATTTGTACAAATTCACAAGATGAACATTATAATGTAGATGAAGAAAGAATAACTAAGGCAATAGAGAGAGTAATAAGGAAAATGAAAGCTGTAGGCAGATGAAGTTTTCCTTCCAAATCTTGTTAATGTTTGAAAGCTCCGTGGGCTTTCTTCTATTTAATGCACAAATCAAGGCTGAAATTACTGAAGCTTGGGCCCCTCTACAACTACTCCACGCAGAGCAATGGCGTACAATTTCTACCAATTGCATCCAACATTAAACCGGTTACATCCACCGATAAAATAAGTTGTCTATGTTCCATTTGTTAGTTCTGAAGCACCGCAAATTTGGTTTTTAAATCAAAGAAAATGGGAAAACAAACATTGCAAAACAAGAAAAACATCATTAAAAAACAGCACATAACTTAGT
The DNA here is from genome assembly GCF_030272615.1 of Cryptomeria japonica. Classification (NCBI taxonomy): domain Eukaryota; kingdom Viridiplantae; phylum Streptophyta; class Pinopsida; order Cupressales; family Cupressaceae; genus Cryptomeria; species Cryptomeria japonica. Next base: position 836,345,578 of record NC_081414.1, on the reverse strand, counting down.
GCGGCCACGCCAGGCAATAATTCACAAATGGCAGCCTGGACTCCCTCCAAATGCCATGCCACCTATTTATCACCATCTGTCCACACTCCACCATCAGATTTCGCTATGCCCACTAAACCAACTCAGCTCACCTTGTTTTTCTATATATGCACTATCTCTTTGAGTCTGGAATCTGGATTTCACACAAATGGGTAAAAGATTTGATAGAGAAAACAGTAGAGAAAGCGGAGGAGAAGAAGAAGTTTGGTTTTGTGGGCTTAATAGGGAAGTGGAGGAGCTTATCACTGTGCTGGAAGATGGACTGGAGGAAGGAAATGTTATGGAGGATGACGTTATCTGTAGCCTTATGAAAAGTCTTGAACAAGAGATCACTTCTTGTTCTTGTAGTGAGAATGTATGGTCATCCCAGGGTGAGATTCGAACCTGTGACGTGGAAACATCAGAGGATGAGATAAGTTACTTGATGAATGCCTCGGATGATGATTTGGGCATTCCGCCTAGCCTCCCAGTGATGGATTTGCCTTGCTTAAAAGATGAGGAAGTTGTAGAAGAGGTATGGAATTATGAAGATTGTTGTGAACATATTGTACTCTATGATGAAGGGCAGGAACGAGAATTTTATGGCTTTGGTAGTGGTGTTGAATATATTCTCTAATGTTTTCTCTTCAAATTCTTCAAAAACATGGTAGAAATTCTGAACGTTTATGAAATGCCAAAACCAGACCTATTCGACTGCCACCTCTGCAGAAAGTTCTTCCCCATATATTATGTTTGAGATTGCTGACAAAGTCAGATTGGATTGAAGTAGAATATCCTCAGGATGAGATTGACTGGCGTTAATAGGAGGGAAGAAAACAACAATAAAGCTAAGATAGAGAAAGTGAGAAAAAAAAAGCCATACGATCATTTGGGTGGTTTTCTAAATAACGTTCTGACCATGCCATAAATCTAATCGCCTAAACGCAAGAATCATTATCATAAGTTATGAATCTCCCCATATAGATCTTATGGCTGGCTAAGTTGTACTTATTTGTATAATTTCTTTTACCCTTTATTTATCTTTTATATTTTATAAATTTATTGAATATTTCTTCTTGATAATGTATCTGTTGGTTTTTTTGGTGGAGGGTTATATCAATAAGTAGATCTTGATGTAATATAAAATCCATGATCTATCATAGATTTATGATCATCACGTCATAGTTTAATTTTTGTTAAAGACATGGCAATATATTTCAAACATTTCAAAAATTTATTTTCAAAGAAATTTCATCTTACAATTTTACTTCGTTATCTTATGTTATTCTATGCAGATGCTCTAAGTATATAGTTGTAGCATCCTTTTGGTACACTAAATGATCCTAAATCTAAAACCATTGCTATGATATGTTAAATCATTCATTTCCAGATAGTATTAGATCAATTTTCAAGACAATGTTTTTCAATACTAGGCTGCAAATATCTTTGTATCACATGAACAAAATCACACTTGTTGTCTAATCCTATAATCTTTAATTTCAATTTTATCATTTCCAAGGCTAATAACATTGAGATATGATCATTATGTATTAATGGATGTACCGGATGTATCAAATTGTATCTCTAGATATTTTATATTGCCAAAAGAAATTGAGAGTTTAGCCTAATGAATTAGAGCTTAACTCTTCTCAAGGTGAGCCCCCTATAACCTCTCGAGAGATGTGCACTAGACCCTCATCCACACACTATGGGAAAATCAAGAATTAAACTCATAATTTGGGCTACCTAAAATAGTCAAGACCAAGTTGATTGACCCTAGGGTTCTATATCTCTAGAAATTATATTTATAAACACCACCCTAAATCAATTAATCATCAAATAGATCGCTAATATTTAATACACCAAAAAAAACCATTTTTCCCTATCATATTTATCTTAATACACACACATGTATTTCATGCATGTGTGTGTGTGTGTGTGAAGGATCTATAGTTGAAAAATAATAAAAAGACTTTTTTGTTTGAATTTTGGTTTTCAGCTTAAGTTATATGTTCAAAGAAAACCCAACTCATTAAAATAGTAAATTTATAATAAACACTTTTTTAAATTAAAGAATAATATAAATTATTTTTTAATTCATTCTAAAATGGTAAATAGAATCTATATAGAAAATGCCACAAATCGTTAGTTTACATCATTTTAAAATTCTTAAATGTTTTCTCATTATAATTAAATAAATGTAATAAAAAAAATGTTAATTTTGATAGCTCTAGAGATCTGAAAACTGAGACACGCTATAACAATAGGATCCATTTATAGATAGTAACAATTAAAGTATATAAGATATAGAGCTGAAAATCTATCACGAAAAAACAAAACTAGGAGAAAAACATCCTTAAAAAAAATCATAGGTACAACCTAATCCAAAGCACTAGGAAACTCAAAACTTATTTCTCCCTGCCTCCCTCCTTCCCTCTCCACTTCTCTCTATCTCTTTCTCATTCCCTCTCTACTTCTCTATATCTCCCCTCTCCCTCTCTCTTTAATATAACTTTCCCTTCCTAATTCTCTCCATCTCACCTATCTCTCTCCCCTCTCTTTCTCCATACCTCTCTATCTCTCCTTTCTATTTCTCTCCCTCTCTCCAGTTACCTCTATCCCCCTCCCTACATCTCTCTCTACCTACCTCTCTCTCCCTTCCCCTCCCCCCCTCTCTTTATCTCTACTCTCCCTCTCTCTCTACATAACTCTCCCTTTGTCCCTTTATCCCTCTCCACTTCTCTCTATCTCACCAGTCTCTCTCTCCTCTATCTTTATCTCCCTTCCACTCTCTCTCTCATTCTCTCTCTATCTAGATACCTCTCCCTCACTTTTCCCTATTTTATTTCTCTCTATCTCGCCCCCCCCCCCCCTCTCTCTCTCTCTCTCTCTAGTTGATATAGACTGAACTAGATAAGGATGGAGGGGGAGAGAGATATGGATGGATGAAGGGAGAGGTATGTAGAGAGAGGGAGATGGTGGATAGAGATAGGTAGAGAGTAAAGGAGAGAGGGGAGAGAGAAATTATATAGATATAAGTGGTGAGGGAAGGAGGGGGAGGGAGGGAGAGAAATAGAGGTAGGGAGGGATACATATGTAGAGAGTGAAGCGTGGAGGGAGAGAAGTAGAGAGTGAATTGGATATATATATATATATATATATATATATATATATATATATATATATATATATATATATATATATATATATATATATATATATATATATATATAGAGAGAGAGAGAGAGAGAGAGAGAGAGAGAGAGAGAGAGAGAGAGAGAGAGAGAGAGAGAGAGAGAGAGAGAGAGAGAGAGAGAGAGAGAGAGAGAGAGAGAGAGGTGTAGATACATAAGGGAGAGGTAGGGAAGGAGAGGTATGGAGGGAGAGGGGAGATAGAAATAAGTAGAGAGGGAGAGAGAGAGGGAGTGAGAGAAAGATAGAGGGAAGGAGAGAGGGAGAGGTAGGGAGAAGGTATTTAGAGAGAGGGAGAAAGAAGATAGAGATATGTAAAGAGGCAATATAAGCGCAATATAGTGTTCTCACATTGTTATCCTATCTGGGTATTTTCAGCCCTTTAGGTTGGATTTTTCCTTGGGCATACAACCTAAAGGATTATACTTACATGGCCCATCTAGACATGTTTTTTTGTACTTTTTAAAAAAATGAAACAATGTTGATTTTTCTATTCATTAGGTTTTCACATCTTTCCCTGTTAATTAAAAAATGACATAGTTTCGTAGAGCTCTCCCTTAGCTTTATAACAAATGATTTTTTTCATGTTTCAAATATGTTAGCATTCTTATCTTTAATTTCTTTTGGTAGTGTCTCCATTTTTTGTCAAAAAAATATGTATGGTATTTTTGGTCTCATTTTTTACTCATTCATCACAATTTGGAACAAGTTACATTTTAAGAAACTACAATCCATTCTACACACATTTAAAAAAATTAATTTTTTCTTAGTTTATACAAAAAATAGCGGTGGGGCGTACTCATTTTTTTGTTTTACAAGATGTGTCCATTTTGAAAATTAGTAGAATATTACATATTCATTAAAACGTTAGCGGAAAAATCAATCATAAAATACATAGTGTTAGCTAAATTTTCACCTTATCAATTTTTGAAATGCTAAAAAAAGTTAACATTTTAGGGGGTTAATATTAGATGATATGTTATATTTTTTTATTAATAATAGGACCACTTTTTGTTACCCCCCTTTTTGAACTTGTTAATCTCCACCATTTAAAAAAAATAGTAGTTTAAAAAGTAGATTTAGGGTACTACAATTCACTTCCACTACCAAGGTCAGTCATCCTAATTTTAGACAATTAAAAAGTGACTAGTTAAGACCCCTTTTTGGTCCCCCATATTTGTCCACTTAACCTAAGTGTAACATCGTAAATTATACACCCCTGCTAGGGTGCTACAATTCCACGCTTAGTTTAGCACCCGCCTTACTGTGTTTGCATATTGCATTGTAATTTCCCTTTAAGCATTTAATTAAATCTAAAGTCATATTTCATCACTCCCCACATCATAAAATTAGGCCCTTTACCCTAAGTGTGCCCCTTTTTATTTTATTCCTCCAATAAATCATTAAATCATAAACCTTAATTATGTCTTATTTCGACCTTTAAGGATCGATTTCACATATCAAAACATCTTGAAATCAGCTGTAACTTTGGGATTCACTCTAATATCATCATATCTAATGGCCCTAAAAATTTGGTGAAAACTTGGTCGGACTGTGTGCAAGGACAACACGGTCCTTAACATTTTTCCCAAAATTTTGGGAGCATAATCCTATGATATTTTAATGCTTAACCCCAAGAAATTGGTGGGAAATTCAAATCCTAGGTTGGCCTAAACACAAAATTAAGATCTAGGGTTTCATACATAAGAGCTCTCTTTCTTCATTTGAAGGGATCTAATCTAAGGAAGAGTTTTTGGTGAAGCCTTCTAGCGATCACAAGGAGCCTTGTACGTAGTGAAAGAGAATCTTATGTGGAGTCTTCAACAATATTCATCAAGCATTAATCAAACATTCGTCAAGTATTCATCATCAATTAGGATCTTTGAAGACATTGAAGAATAATAGGAGATCAAGTGGATTGTATCTCTCCCTTGGGGATTGGTATGGTTTCATGTTATTTTCATGTCTTTGTATGAGCTTCTTTACACTCATTTTCACATTTACATTCATGCTTTATATCATTTAGCAAATTTTATTTAGAGCATTCTCATTTACATTTCCATACATTTAGGGTTTACTCTCCAAAGCATAGGGTAGCTCTAGTTTTCTTATCTTTCTCATTTTAGGGTCTTGCACACACAAGATTCCTACACACACTATTTTACTATACAAATCGGCTATTTGTTGAGGTAGAAATCACTGAAACAAGGGTTTGACTAAGACAAAACCCCATATAGCCACCCAAAACCCTATTTTCAATTGCAGGTGTAGGTATAGGTACTCGTAAGTCTCTCAAGACCATTGAAAGACAAAAGGATTGTTCTAAAGCCTCAGATCTATCCCAAAATCATCAGGGATAGGGGCGTGGCACCCTGTTCCTACCCAAGACAGGGGCGTGGTGCCCTGGTCCCCCCACTTTCAAGTGATTTTTAGTAGGTTGGAAGCTAAGAACATCAGATTTGCATGCCTTCAGTTGTAGCTTTCTGTCAGAAATAATAGGACCAGAGCATGGCACCCTTGTCTAGGTCAGTTTGGCTCATTTTTCTACACCAGGTACACATTCATACTCCTCCCCCTTCTCTGCTTTCAGTATCTTAGTTTCAGTCCTGCAAGTTTCTGTTAGGATTCCCATAGAGACTGAGAGGGGGGGGTGAATCAGTATCTAATCGGTTATAACATTTTCTTAACTTAAAACATGTAAAGCATATCAATACTATATACTAGTAAACAAGAAATGATGCAATAAACAGAGATAACAACAACCACATGAAAAACACACCATAACACAGTATTTTAACGAGGAAACCCGGTGTGGGAAAAACCTTGGTGGGATTTGTGACCCACAATATTCACTTACTGGCCAATAAGAGAATATTACTACTACAAGAGGGGCCTGCACATGTAGGAAGGGCAAGTGCCTAGAGCTTATTGCTCAATTACAAAAATGGGAAGTCTCATTGACTTATAAATTGGATTATATAAATCCAATGTCTTGTACTGCTTCAAAATAGCATCTACTATGCTAGATCCAGTATCAGTTTATAGCTCTACTTCATACATAAACCCTTAACCTATAATTCGCATAATAGGTCTGCCTTATTTTTTTGCATTTCATTATATTTCTTCCTCTATAATGAACTCTTATATATATGAGTCATTTTGCAACTTGCCAAGTTGGCTTGCAATGATTTTACAATAATTAACAAAATAATTTACAAACAAAATTCCTGTTGGCCTCTGTGTCGGTATGCTTCCTTTCACTGTCGGTGTCGGTGGTCTGTGTGCTAGTGTAAAGTCTGATCTTGCTAGTGCTGGTGGATTGCCTTGCCATTGCCATAGGATTGTAAGGTTGCCATCAATGAAAAAACCTTCAATCACCTACAATGTCTCATTTGAGTGTGCATTTGCCAACAATCTCTCCCTTTGGCATTGATGGCAACATTCATGAGAAAAATCCTAAAACTGCCATCCAAAAAGATTCTGTCGGTATTGTCTTACCAAAAATGTGTACCAAAAGAATGTGTACTCCCCCTGAGTTGATGAGTCATTTTACTGATTATTTTTCTCATTCCGCTACTCCGCCTTTGGAATCAATGACAAAGGTTGTCAAAGTGTCAATGAGTGTGGTTTCCTGCTTCATTCTTGTAACCGGTTGGTTACAATCTGAAAAAGATCTGCCAAAACCAAATTCAAGCTCTCAATGAACTTTTTATTGTCTTTTATTGTGGCCTCTGTCCTTTGGACTGTACTGGTGAGGTGTTGCATTTGCTCTACTGGTATTTTCTATCCTTGAATCAAGGCATCAGATATTTCTTTCCTTAAGGAGGCGAGATAGTCCAATTTTGGACTAAGTCTCCATTTAAGATCTTTAGCCTTTCCTTTTATTGTTTCTTTGTCTCTTTCCAACTTTAGTAGTTCTTCCTCAAAACCTGTTATTTTTTGCTCAAAAACTGATAATGAATCAGATGAATTAATGAAATTGTCAGCTAGTTGATTTATTTCTTCCTGTATCTTGCTAATTTTCTTGTCTATATCAAATGTCAAAAAGTTATTCTTACATGTATCCCTGTACAAAGTTTTGAATTCCTTTAATGTGCTACATAGTTTCGGTAGAAGTGTGTCAAATTTCCTTGTACACTTCTTTATTTCTTCCTCAAAGAATTTGTGTTTTTCCTTCTCTAATCTCTCCTTGAATACTTCCTCTTTTATTTGTTCAACTGTCACAGTGTTTTCAGTAATATACTTAGACAAAGTGTCAAGTTGACTCAAAGAATATTTATTATCTACATTACATTTTGGTGCTATCATTTTCAAAATTGGAATGGTGTCATCTATTGCCTTGTATGCTTGTGAGCTACAGTCAATTATCTTCTTAATTGAATCTAGAAGAACTTCTGTTACATTATTTGAAGAGCCAACAATCTCTATTCCATTGGTGGGAGCAGTTTCCTTGCTTATGATGACCTCAAGTAGGTCAGTTTGTGTTTCCATTTCTTTAAGCAAAGGTTTGTCTTGCTCAGTTGTTGCCGGTGGCACTAACTCTATGTGAACCTATTGATGTGATGGAGCCTTTTTCTTTGTGTGAACCTATTGCTCAGTGTTGTCATCTGTCGGTTTGCCTTCTATACCATTAGTTATCAGTTGCTCATTTGCCATATCTGTTTTCCCAGTTGTATCCTTATCTACCACAATATTGACCTTTTGTGTGTCAATGTCCACTGTATATAACACCTCAAAATTGGGATTGGTGTCCTCTTGTGGTATGTCCATACTCTCACTATTCGGTTGATTATTAGTAGTCACTACCAGTGGAGTATTCAGAGGCAGTGGGGATAAGTTCTTTTATTTTTATGCTAGCTAGTCCACCAACCTTTCCTTTTCCCTTATCCTTATCCTTCTGATATACTTTGATGGGTTTAGGGTTTCTATATTCTTCCTTCTTTTCCTTCTCTACAAGGAATATGTCCCATGCATTGGCAGTTTCTTTTGCTACCTCATTTCCTCTACCAACCATAAGTGCTACATGTCGGTGTGTAGTTGAAAATAATGACCAGTTAGCCTCTGAGATCAAATCATCTATCTGCTTTGGTGAGTTGACAGGATAAACAACATGTAGTTTTTCAATTTTCATTTTCTTATCAAGCTCTACAATAGCTTGCCTTCTAGCTTCAAGTCTTTTAAACAGTTCTGCTGATAATTCATCTACAACTTGCATTAGAAATTTCTTGTAAATGTCCAAGTGTAGAATTACACTATTTTCAACTTTCTCCTTGTCATCAACTGATAATGAATCATATAATTTATTGATGTTTTTCAGCTATCCATCCTCTATTATTTCATCTAGTAGTTTGTCAATTGGAGCAATGTTTTGTTGAGTCTTCTTCTTGGGTGTTAACTTCTTCTTCTTTAGAGTTATCTTCTTAGTCGGGGGCCTTACTGCCTATTGTTTCTGTCTGGTTCTTCTAGGAGAAGGTGTAGATACCGGTGAAGGTTCTCTTTTCCTCACAACTCTTTTAAATGCAGCTGGCATATCACTTTTCGAAGAAGTTGCTACTGGTGAAAGGTGAGTTTCCGGTTGTAGTGTTTCTAACTCATCTTCAGTGATACCAGTTTGTTTAAGTACATCTTTATTTGATAGCCTTTGCTTGCCTAGATCCTCTTCTTACTGTTGCTTCTACCTTCTTTACGCTTTTCTTAGATTGAATTTGATTCTCAATAGTCTCAGCACTGCCAAATACCTCTTCTTCAGGTTCCTTGGGTGCTTCCAGGAGGGCTTTTGCATATGTTTCAATTATGTGGTCATCAGTTTCATAACCCATTTCAGTAACCCAAATGGTTCTTGGGACAACTGCCTCCATCCAAATCTCATCCTTCTTAATAACAAAGCATATTTCATCCTTATACTTATTTATAATTGCTTGTGAAAGTCTGACTCTAGTATTTATCTGGGCCTTCAATGCTTGAAAGTACTCATTTATATTCTTTTCTCTGTTTTCACCCATGTTATTTAGTAAATTAGTTAATTGTTTGACTACTAGTATATCAAAACCAAGATTCTTGTTACCGATACCAAGCACCTATTTTTTTATGTGCAACATTAAATAGACAAGTAGGTTTCCAAATCTAAATGTCCCCTTTTTGTCTTTCTTAATTTTTCCAAGATTATCAATAAGCTCATCTTTCGACCATTCACACACATCTATTTTTGCATTATACTTGATCATATCATAGGCACTCTTTATGCATAGGCTAGAGACTAAGTTTAACCTATTTATATGTGTGGTTTTATAGCCTAAAATCATGCTAATGAATCTGACATTGATGTCGATTACGTCATTCACTCTTAAAGATCTCTTGTTAGATGTTGCACCTGTTAGGTTCATTACCAGGTCATTTGAGACCTTCTTTGTCTTATCAGGTTTGTTACCGGTGGAGGGTAACCCTGTCACAGCCTTTACTACCTCTTTAGTAATTTTGTGAATTGAGTCTAACCAGAAGAATTCACCATGTACCCTACTTAGAACTATCCTTATAACATCCTTAGGAATATAAGGAATACTCAGAATTTCAGTGAATCCTAGGGTTTCAACTATTTTGTGTTCAGGTTTCACATTACCAGAATCATCACAAATTACAGTCTTATACATGCTCTTTATTTCCTCATCACCTAATTCTTCTATGTGACAATGAATGTACATTCTAGGGTCTTCTGCAAAAACTACTCCTTTGGAGATTTGAGAAAATGCACCAACATTATCATCCTTCTTAGCAATTTCAGGAACTAACTGAAATACAGGTCTAGGGCATTTAATCACTTTGACTCAGTAGGGTTTGCTATGAATTCAGGAATAGATGAAGAAGCCATGATTATAAATACCTTTATTTGCCTTAGGAAAGGTTGCTTACCGAGTTGCTTTGCTTCTTTGCTCAAAATGTCTTTGCTTAGGAATTTTTGCGCTCTTTGATTGTTTGAATGCTCAGAGAAATGAAATTGTAGCCAAAACACTAATTTATAATGTTATTTTTGCCAACCACCACATTTAATGCTTGTCAGTTAAGTAATGACTTAACTTATCTGCCGGTATAGAAGTAATTTCAACTTCTCACCATCAACTGAGGGAATAATAGCATGTTTCACATTTGATTGCCAAACCCTCAAATGAGTTTTCTTCAGTTAGATGAAGAGTCTCCTGCCGGTGGAGGAGTATTCCTATCAACACTTAGTTCTGATTTTATGATCCATTGTTTTGAGAATTCCTGCTTAACTTCTTCAACTTTTTCTTTACCTTTCAAACTAGGACCTTTGTTATTTACCGGTAAGGACTTGCTTCTACAAAATTTTGCAATATGTCGAGTCTTGTTACAAGCATAACAAGTCACATTATTTTTCTGAATAGCTTTTCCATATCCTATGCCAGTTTGTGTTCTGCATTGATTAGATAAGTGTCCAAATCTTCCACAAACATAACATCTCACATTCATTCTGCAATTCTCTGAATTGTGATCAACTTTGTTGCATTTAGAACATTGACCGGTGGGTGTATTGGTATTCTGATAATTTCTAGATCTACATTGATTTGCTCTATGACCATACTTATTATAGTTAAAGCATTTGCCATTGAATTTATAAGTAGTAAGTTGTCTTACTGGTTTTCCATGATCCTGTGTGTTTGCAGTATCGAAGCTTTCACCAGCTTCAAAGCCAAGACCATTAGTATCACCATTAGATTTCTGATTCTTCAACAAGTCACCAAGTTCTTTTGAGCTTTTCTTGAATTTTTCTTTATGTTGATTTGCAGTAGCCAGTTCTCCTTCCAAGATACCTTTTTGTCTCATGAGTTCATTTGAGTCATTTTGTGCATGCATTAGATCTATCTTGAACATATCATTTTCATAACTAAGTCTTGTGTTTTCATTTGTAGTATCATTTAGTCTTCTAGTCAAGTCTTCTTCATTCTTCTTCCTATCTTCAATTTCTTTACAGAATCTCATAGTCATATCCGACATCTCATTCTTTGTTGTCATGTTTTCTTGTTTCAGCTTATTCATCAGATCACTAAGAGTTTCTTTTTCATCATTCTCATTTTGCATCTTTTCACAAAGTTCTCTTCTCTTGTTTCTTGAAATGGTAAGATTTTCTTGAAGTGCTTGAATAATATCCTGTGCAGCTTTTAGATCATCTTCAAGTTTGATATTTTTCATTTTTTCTACATCATAGTCTGAGAGAGTTGCTTCTAATTGCTTCATCAAGTTTTCCATCTCTACCAGTGTCAAGATCTTCCTCAAGCTGTTAGGCCTCTGAAAATAGAGGACCAAGCTTTGATACCAATTGTTAGGATTCCCACAGATATTGAGAGGGGGGGTGGTGAATCAGTATCTAACCGGTTATAACATTTTCTTAACTTAAAACATGTAAAGCATATCAATACTGTATACTGGTAAACAAGAAATGATGCAATAAACAAAGATAACAACAACCACATGAAAAACACACCATAACATAGTAGTTTAATGAGGAAACCCGGTGTGGGAAAAACCTCGGTGGGATTTGTGACCCACAATATTCACTTACTGACCAATAAGAGAATATTACTGCTACAAGAGGGGCTTGCACATGCAGGAAGGCCAAGTGCCTAGAGCTTACTGCTCAATTACAAAAATGGGAAGTCTCATTGACTTACAAAATGGATTATATAAATCCAATGTCTTGTACTACTTCAAAATAGCATCTACTATGCCAGATCCAGTACCGGTTTATAGCTCTGCTTCATACATAAACCCTTAACCTATAATTCGCATAATAGGTCTGCCTTATTTTTTCTCATTTCATTATATTTCTTCCTCTATAATGAACTCTTATATATATGAGTCATTTTACAACTTGCCAAGTCGGCTTACAATGATTTTACAATAATTAACAAAATAATTTACAAACAAAATTCCTGTCGGCCTCTGTGCCGGTATGCTTCCTTTCACTGTCAGTGTCGGTGGTCTGTGTGCTGGTGTAAAGTCTGTTCTTGCTAGTGCCGATGGATTTCCTTACTGGTGTCATGGGATTGTAAGGTTACCATCAATGACAAAACCTTCAATCACCTACAATGTCTCATTGGAGTGTGCATTTGCCAACAATATCTGCAATTTCAATTCATATATGCTTCATTGTTTTTCTCCTAGTCTAGTTAATCGATCACGCCCTATTTTTCATATTTTCTCTTTATATACAACAAGTGGAACATAAACCCTAAGAGATAATCCTTGGCTCTCTCTTTCTCACAAGAAGTATCCAAAATGAGCTATCTCCCTAGGCTCTTTCGTATTCCCAATGTGTTGGCAAAAGTGGGATTAGGTCCTAGTCACCTGGTCTCGCTTTTTTCCCCTCCACATTTTGGTGAACTCGACATGAAGCCAATCTTCTTTAATTATGGTTTATGTTCTCAGATCTGAGTGTTTTTTTCTATTTCAAATTCAAATTTACATTTACAAGTTTCAATTTCTTGCAAATTTAAAAAATTTAGAGGTTATTTTTTGCTAAAACCCTAATTTTTAAAAATTGAACTTGTGGATAGCTTAATTTGGATCATTAATTTCATATTTGATTTAGTAACACATTTAACTCATAAATTTTATTTTATAAATCAACATTTAGAGTGCTTGCATTGGTTAAAATTGAACATTTCCTTCTATTTTGCATATGTTATCATTTGAAAGAGGAAAATTATTGTCATGATGCATTCATTTCATAAATGTGATAATGGGTTAGCTTCCCTTGCTTCAATTTTTCTGTCATGCCCAAAATTTAGGGCAAAAACGGAACAATTTTTTTTTTAAAACATACTAATTATTTAACAAGTTCACTCACACGACAAGCATTAAAGAAATTTCCATAATTATATCCGAGCTAGTTCTAAGACGAACCAAGCATCGTTAGTTTGTTAAATATTATCTGCGGAAAACTAACTGGTTTAATTTTATCTCCACGAGATACCTAGTCATTAGGTTTATTAAATCAATCAAGCTAAAGGAATAGGAGAGGAAAAATTAATTTAATCTCCAATATGACTATATAGTATAATCAACCATTTTAAAAAATTTCTCTTTATTACTTACTCCAAATTATAACCAGAATTTTATATATATATATATATATATATATATAGATACATATATATATACATATATTTTATATATTTTAATTCTTTTTCAAAAGCACAATAACTTTCTAAATATTAATCAATATTTCTCCAACCCTAATTAGGGTTCTATTTTCTTATATATATATATTTACAATTCTAATTATCATATTATTTTTAAATTCCTTTGCCCTAGCCCCATCGGGGCTAGGGTTTAATCCATATTTTTTTTCAGAGAATTTTTTTTTTTGCTGGGCTGAAACCCCAAGGCGGCCATGATTTTTGTGCAGGTTACGGAAGTGGAGGCGGGGAGGGCCATGGCGCCACTGTGTGGGCGCATAGTGGGCGCTGCGGCACCACTGTGTGTCCACACAGTGGGCGCCGCTAGCGGCTCCACCACTGTGTGGCCACACAGTGGCGGCCGCGACCGTCCACTGTGTGTCCACACAGTGGGAGCCGAAGCGGCCGCACTGTGTGTGCACACAGTGGGCGCCGCGCAGCCCTCACTGTGCGTACACACAGTGGGGTCCGCGTGGACCCAAAAATTTCCCTTCTTTTTTTCTTTTTTTAATTTAAAAAAAAAAAATATATTATATATAAATATATATATTTATATTTATATAAATTTATAATCATAGTTAAAAGGGTGAACATATTCCTATATATATATATATTTAAAAAAAAAAAAAAAAGATTTACATGCAAAAATTATGAATTAATATAACAAAGGAAAAGCATTAAGTTAAATCAGAATTATATATATATATATATATATATATATATGATAAGTTTTTTTTTAATCAACACTAACTAAATATACAATTTAGAAATACATTTTATGAAATACAATATACTCCTCTAGAATAAAAAGATTCATTGATTTTTCCTCTAATAAAATATTTACATAAAACATCTTTTTTCTTTAAAATACTTAAGATCTTTCAGCATAAATAAACTCCTATTTTGCCACAAGTAAAATATAGATAAAATTTAAATGAAATCTATATATTTTTTTTTTTCCATAATACAAAGAAGCTTTTGCATGCAACTCAAAATAACTTTTCTTTTACTAAAAACCAGAAGTAGAAATAAAACAAGCTTTTCTTTTTTTTTAACAACTCTAAGATATTCTACCAATTTATAGGATGTTTCTTTGTACAGCCACAACAATAAAACTTCAAGTCTATTTTCAAGAATTACAACTTGCTTCTCTTTTCTATGAATGAGGCATACTTCTATAACAAATTTAAACAAATATCTGCAATTGAATTTAAGTATCTTCAATAATAATCTTCTGTGTCTTTTTCATGGTTCCTATTCTCTTTCTCCTGACTTTCCTGCATAATAGAAAAACACAAATATGACCACGGAGTGCTCACCTCCCAGCCTAGGCTAACTGGTAGCCACCCCCGAGCTCGGAGAACCAATTCCTAGATGGGTAAAAAACAGGCAAACACATAAAAAGCAAATGCATACAGATTTTCCAGACACATTCCCAACTTGGCTTTCACAGCACCACACTTTGGTGATGAGCATTTTCAAAGGGTGGTAGTGGACCAATACCCTGAGGAGAACTGCAAGTATGAAATAAACAAGAAGCCACCTCATGGCAAAATAATAATATCAAGAATCTCAACCCCTTATTCCTTATGCCCCCCAAAGGCATTCTAGCCTTATATCCCTCCTTATGACCCCCATTGCACAAATAGGCCATGCAGCAAGGGTCACACAAAGATCCCTTGTGATCGCTCTAAAAAGAGAGTCTCTCACTCGAGGATTGTCACTACTACCACCCTCAAGATCCTCTTCTCTCCCAAGAGTAAGAGGTCTTGAGAAAACTCCCAAAACACAAACAAATCATAATGCAAAAATACCAAAAGATTTTCTAACATAAATTTTCAAGAACACAGATTTCTTACACCAACAAACTTCCAGACATAAAGAAGAAGAAGACATTAAAAAGAATAACTGAAACCAACCTTAATCTGCCCAAAGGTATTATGATATTTGATGAAGAGTTGCCCAATCCATGAATCTCTTTCCTTCTACCCTTAATCAATTTTTCTATTCCATAACATTATTTTCTTTTCAAATTTTTCTTTTGTCTCCAAAAATGGAGAGTGGGTGATTACCCTCCAATTCTCAAAAATCTTGCTTAAGAAGCTCACTCTCAGAGTTCTCACAGGTTTCTAAAAACCAAAAAGGAAAGAAAGCAAAAATGCAAAAAGACTCTCATTCCAAAAGGAAAAATCTTGATTAGATTTAACTTCTAATTTTCAATTTTCTCTCAACTCAAAAAAGCCAATTTTTAAAGCGTTAAAAAGATCATTATAAAGTAGAAACTTGCCTAAAATTACCCCTAACCCCTAGGTATACCTTATGGGCTTTAGGAAACCCTATTAAACTACCCCTAGGTGTTCATTTAACCCATTTTAAACCCCTCTGAAGTTTATTTTCGGGTCAAACATAAGTTGACCACCCCAAATATTATATTCCCAAAGCATTTATGACAACACATTATTTTATTTAAGAAAACTATAATTAAACACTTTCCCACCAAGAGACAAAATAAAACATTTAAATTTAAATCCACACATGTGTCAAGTGACACAAATAAAACACTTTTACAAAAATGAAACATGAAATTGTCTCTTGTGGTTTTTTACACAATAAATTTAAATAACACTTAACACTCATGCAGCATATACTGTTATGAATAAAATAAAACACAAACGGGGTGTTGTCTCTCCAAATAGACAAACCCTGGCTTATGAACATACATAAGTCTAGGTTTGATTCTCTATAATTTTCCATGGTCACATGGTAAATTTCCCGCGCATCTCAATTTACACATTAGTACTTCCAAATATCCATATATAATATAATTCAATAATATAACAATACACATCATTACTTGCATACAATTTTCATCTGCACAGATTGAATACATCTTTTATCAAGCAATTTCACATAAGCAATTTCATCCCAATTCACATAAACTAAACATACATCATAGTTCTATATTCAGAGTAAAGTCCTACAAATTCAATAACGACATCTATCATTGCAATATCATCCTATCTAACAATCATATAGTGTTCTATCTCATAAAGCATGTAAGTAAATCATCAAATCATAGCAATGTTATCCAAATCCTGAATTCATATAAGTTCTAAGTCTCAAAATGCATCAAAATAAAGTATCCATAATAGTCTAAATGCAAAATCCACTAAATGTCAGACTGAGTTGAGGTGAGGCCTCACATTTTCCATCTCTTAAATAACCTCCTCCTATCTATGACAACATTTTAGTGCCTCAAAGAATTGTTACCAACCTCTTCAAAACTCTCCCATGCTCTAAGGATGAATATTTGAAGAGTGGTCTTAACAATTCTCCTAAAATGTGCCCTTCCAATCTAGTTATCTTAGAGGAAGAGGATGATATCATAAACACTTTTTGTAGTGTTACTTAACCTTCTTTACATGTGATGTCTCTCTAAGTGAATGGGTATTGATGGACACTGACTTATCTTCTCCTAAATTTGGCCCTACCAATGGGGGCATGTTAGTGCAACAAGAGGTTATGAACACTTCTTTCAAAGATCTCCTTCCTTAGCATGAATCTTTGGAGAAATATGTCCATCTCCCTCCTAAAGAATAATCCCCTCATGAGGATCATTTTGTGCAAGAAGATGGTGTTGTCCCTACTTTTCCAAGTGATGGAATTTCTTCTTTTGACTTCAACCTAATTCCCACTAGAGATGATGCATTAATGAGAAATTCTTCTCCTTGCACTGAAGCTTGTCTTACGCATAAAGATGTCCTAGAAAAACAAGATGAAATCATAATCAATTTCCTTAATTTTCTCTCCCCTAAACATCTTATTGAAGACATTTTGAGGCAAGAGGATGATTTAAACACATGAAGTGATGCTCTCCCTCCTAAGGATGAATAATTAATGAACAATGTTATCCCTTCTCCCAAAATTGGCAATAACAATAAGGACATCTTTGTGATAGATATTTCTAATACTTTTCTGAAAGACCTCACTATTTGGGATGAACCATTAGAATAAGGTGTTGAATATTCTATACCCTATGAGATTAACCCCCTTGATAGCATCTCAGCTTCCATGAATCTCAAGTATTTGTCCTCTAAAGGTAAGGCATCTCCTTCTCTCCAACTAGGTTCTACTTATAAGGATACTTTACTTCAATCAGAGATTGTTAACATTTCTTTCAAAGGTCTCCCTCTCAAAGGTGAAACTTTAGAGAGTAATGTTGATCCTTCTCCTAGAGAGTCTATTCCCCATGTAAATCTTTTGATGACAAAGGATGATATGACCTTTTCTACTAATACTCTTCCTTCTAAAATATCAATGCCTACTCCTATTCTACCTCCTGAAATTGATCTTATCCATGATAACATTTTAGTGCAAGGAGAGACTATCAACAATTCTTCCAACAATCTTGTCCATTCCTCTTCTAAAATTCATAAGGACACCTTTGATATTCCTAAACCATCTTCAATCAATTTGATACATGTGAATGAAATGTACCTAATAAACCCCTCTTCACAGTTCAAGGTACTTGTCCTTCTCAAAGTTCTCAATGTAAGCCTATCTTAGTGGTTCAAGGTGGTTATGCTAATGATTATTTTGCACTCCTCAGAAAACTATGTAGGGAGGTTATCCTACTAAGAGCCCTTATGAGTATGCTAAGAAAATCACTAAAGAGGGTTATCACATGGTTGCTCATACCTACAACACAAGAAACAATAGGCAACCTAATCCTCTTCCAATTATACCAACTTCACTTCCTCCCTCTCAACCTACCCTTCCACAAGCACCTCGTATATCACAAACTCTTAGTAAAGAGTATGATCTCATTGAACAACTTAAAGATACTCCTACCAAGATTTCTATTTGGGATTTGGTTCAAACTTCACCTGCTTATCATGGGATGTTACAAGATGCTTTGAAAAACCTAGATGTCCCACCTTTAGTGACACCTAATAACATGGCTTCTTTGATTGATCTTACAAACAAACCCAAAGCTTAAATTGCATTCACACAAAATGAGTTACCTTCTCATGAAATTCAACATCAATACGATCCTCTTATGATTGTGGTTATTATCAACAATAGTGCTATGAGACAAACCCTTATGGACAATGGATCTGGCCTTAATGTTTGCAGTGTGGACTTATTGGAGAAGATTAATGTGGATCGCACTCTCATCGAACCTACTTCTATTTCTATTCAAGGCTTTGATAATGTTTCTAAAAAATCTTTAGGTATCATAACCTTGCCTATTAGGATAAGTCCTGTTACTTTATCTACACATATAACCTTCTATTAGGGAGACTGTGGATTCATAACATGCAAGTTAACCCCTCAACTTTGCATAGGAAAGTCAAGTTCATTTATGACAATAATGTTGGCCATATGATGGAATTGATTATGTGTTGCATTGATGTTTTGTCTTTGATGTCAACACTTGTTGTTATGGTTGTTTATCAACTTCCGGTAGAAGGATTGGATTGGGAAGACTATTGGTTGATTGTCATGGATATGATTTGGATAATGGAATAAATTTGTATGGATGGTTCATATACTTTTGAAGTATGTTTTAGTCAGTTGGTATTGACTTGATGATCAAATGCTATCTCATGTTATAGTAAGCCTTGTTTATTGGTTTGGTAAGGGTTTCATCGATAGAGTTAATTAAAGATCTTTGATGTAATGCATAAGTGGTGCTGGTGCAGCTTATAGAAGGGATTCAAGATGCTAATGGTGATTGTGTTCGTGCCTCGACTGATTGGTGTCATTTCTTTGGCTTGTGTGGATCTAATTTAGATTCGGTGCTATCTAGGTTATGGGCCTGTTTTCATGTAACATGTTGGTGGATCCTCTGATGCACTTCCAGGATATTTTATTGATTGGGTGATGTTTGTTTGGCCTTAGGCTGACATGTGTTATGATTTTATTTCATGATTATGTAATGGATCTATTGAATTATCATTTGGGTGACTGACCTAATTGGTTAGGTCCTGGGTTGGTATAAATATATGTAAGATCTCATTGTAGATCATGGCAAGGAGCGAATAATGTAATAATCATTTGTGCAGAGGATTTGGTCAATCATAGGTGATCGAGTTGGGTTTATGTAAGAGGTTTTAGACCTTTGGTATTGAGCTTAATTAGAACTGTAATCTGGCATGTTTGATGCTAGCAACGATAGTTCTTCTTTCTGGATTGTTGTCCAAATATTTTGAGGTGGTTGACATCTCTGTAGTCAGTGAGACTCCATTGTGATGAGCAGTGCGCTCTATGCAGTGTGCCTTCCTGCATGTGCAGGCCCCTATTATAATCATTTACTTATTGCAAAAGTATCATTTGATTGTGGGTAGGGTTTCCCATCATGGTTTTTCCCTTTCTGGGTTTTCCATGTACAAATCATGGTGTTATGTGTTATGGTTGTAAGGTATTGATTCTCTGTGGTGCAGGAGCACCCAACACAAGATTGGCCACCATGAGGCCATAATGAAGATTTATGAGATAATTAAGTCTATGAGGTTAAAATGACCATTTTATATTTTAAACATGGATAATAATTCCATTTGGAGTCATCAAACTCATGTAATGAGTCATTTTGTAATAAGTTGTCAAATTGGCCACGTTGGGCAAATAATGTCAAAATGAGTAATGTAATGGGGTTCAATGGGTAGAATAGGTTTTTAATGAGTATTTTAAGTTTCATAAGGTCTTGTGTGACCATATTAATGTAATAAAATTGATTAGAAAGTTTCAAGATGCAAAAAAGTTAAAAACTTGTCAATTGACAACTAAAAGTGTCAATTTGACAATAAATTAAAGTTGTAAACACCCAAAAGTGGTTGTATGGGTGGTTAAGAGTTGGTTTTCAGTTTCCATGAAGGGAAGAGGCTTAAATATGTTTGTAATGATCCAAAATGAGTAGGTAGAGGGTCGGATTTTTTGGGCACTGTAAGAGTTTGGAGTTTGGCAATAAAAATACAAGGTTTTCCTTGCAATTTTGGTCTAAAATCTGCACTTTATTGGTCTGAAACTCTTCTTCTTTGTTTCATTTTTTATTGGAAATGGATTTGGTAATGTAGAGGAGTGTTTTTAATATCATTTTATACTATTATTGAAGGTGTTACATTCAAATCTGATACACTTCTATTTGCTGTCCTAAAATCTGTTGTAGGTGATTGTTTTTGGGAAGTTTTGAGAGTGACAATGCAAATGTGACCCATTCCACTTTATGTGGTGGTTTTTTCTTGTGGAATGGGTCATGAATATTGTATTATATATATATCTAACCTTAAATGTGCAGGGAATAACATGGAGATGAAGTGTTGATACCCTAGGCTAAGGGATTGAGTGAGGAAAAGCATGAAAATGGAGGCATGAGTATAGTAGCAAAAGATCTACCTTAAGGAGGTAGTGTTTTTATGTGAAAAAGATTTAGGGGATGGTAAATTAATGGTGAATACCAAGTTTCAAGATCTGGAAGTGGGTTTTGGGGTTTGAACAAGGAGGTTCTAGTTTTCTAGGCCTAAAAAGAGGGGTTTAGTATCTAGCCTATCAAATTAGTGTTTATTGTCTTGAAACATGGAAAATATATGGTTTTAGAACATTTTTCAAGACTTTTTTGTTTTTTTGGAGTTGTGGTCATACCATTTGTTGGTACTTGCTTTGGAAAAGAGGGCTAATTGGGCCTAGTTGGTGTGTAGCAGGGTGTTGGTCTGAGTATTTTTTCCAAAAGAACCATAGTTTATTTTCACATATGTTGTGTAAATTCCAAAAGGGTATCCATATATGTAATTTATTTTTCAAGTGTTTTGGGATTATTGTGAGTAAAGGTTATAATACCCGCTGAACAGGGCTACTAGGGAATTGGCCTATTTAGGGACTCGGGTAAGGGTTTGTGAGTTAACCAGTTGATAGGGTGAGTGAAGCCTATTGGGTAAAGTGGAATAGGGTATGTAGAGACCCTAGGATGTGTTGGAACAAGTTGGTGAGGTTGATAGTTCTATTTGAGCATCTTGGCGAAGCCTAGTGAAGGAAGGTGAAACAAGAAGAGTTGAGTTTTTGAAGAAACAAGAATGAAAAGTTGCAATGTGATTGTGGGAGGGTACATGATGCTCTTCATCACTATGGTTTTCAATTATGCTTTAATGCTTGATCAATTATTTTGGTAAAGGTTTTAAGTGCTATAATTCACATAATTTGTTAACAACTGATTCACCCCCCCTCTCAGTTGTTCACCGGTTATTCTAACAATCGGTATCAGAGCTTGGTCCTCTTTTTGCAAAAGCTTAACTACTTGAGGAATATCCTATGGCAACTAATAGTTCAATTATTTTTTTCTAGAAGGACAACCCTATGCTTGATGGAACAAACTATGGAGTATGGAAGAATCAGATGGAGAGTCATTTAAGATGCATTGGAAAGGAAATTTGGGAAATAACTCAGAATGGTTACAATCCTTATAATCCATCATCTGGCATTCCTGCACCAGAAGACTTGGATAAGAACATTGAGAATGATTGCAGAGCTAGAGAAGCCCTCTTAAGTGCCTTATCAGATCAACAAATCATGGGACTATCGGATAAATCATTGACAAAAGCTATATGCAACAAGTTGGAGACTCTAAATGAAGGTGATCCTACTATTAAAATTGCAAAAATTGAATGTTATCAGGTAAGATATGAAAGTTTGAAGATGGAGGAAGATGAAATAATTTTTGCATTCATGAAAAGGGTAAATAAAATTGTATTGGGAATTCAGTGTTGTGGTGGATCTCTGAGCAAGGAAGAGATTGTTTCAAAAGTATTAAGGGTTTTTCCACCGGCATATAAGATGAAGGTAACTGCAATTAATGAGCTAAGAACCATGCCAAATTCTTCTTTCAATAGAGATACTCTTGTTGGTAAGATATCTGCTTTTGAGCTTGAGGAATTTGGTCCTCCTGGAGTTGCAAAGATTGGTACTGCATTTAAGGCATCTACATCATCAACCGACAAGCAAGATTGGAAAGTGTTGTATGCAAAATAATCAGAAGAGATTAGGAAAGAAGATTAAGAGCTTGAGCAACTTGCAACCCTATTTGCTAGAAGGATACCTAGAGGTCCAACAGGAAGTAACTATGAAGAAAAATCTCCTTTCAAATATTTTGCATGTAATAAGATAGGTCATTTTGCATCTAGATGTCCTGAAAGGAATTCAAAATTGGAAGAAAGAGAAAGCAGATCTTTTAAGCCTAACCCTGAATATCAGATCAAGCATAAGTATAGGAGAAACAAAACAAATCATGCTACTATGCTGATGAGGAAGGAGTAACTGATGACTCAGAAGAAGAACTGATAGGAGATTCAACTAGTGGATCTGGCAATGGAAAAGATTAGGTATTTTATGCTATGAAGGAAGATAATCCAAAACCAGTTATCAAAAATGAGGAAAAGGCCCTTGCAGAAAAATTTGAAGACAAAGATGAATGGGTAATAGATAGTGGATGTTCTCATCATATGATAGGTGACAAAAGGAAGTTTCTAACCCTACAAGAATTTGATGGTGGTCAAGTCAGATTTTGTAATAACAAGGCATGCATGATCAAAGGAAGATGAACCATTTCATTGGATGGTAAGAATAACACTAATAATGTCTATTATGTTGAAGGTATGAAGCATAATCTTTTGAGTGTAGGATAGTTGGTAGACAGAGGATTTCAATTACAATTCAAGGATGGAAAGTGCAAAATCATTAGCAAATCAAGATTGGAGATTGCAACCAATACACAAACAAAAGGTAACATCTTTCATTTGAACTCCGATGAAAAGACATGTTTGATTACACATATTGATGAAAGTTGGCTATGGCATAAGAGGATGTGTCATGTAAATTTTGATTGCACTGTAAAGATTAGTTCAGCTAAGGCACTCAGAGATTTACCTAGGATTGTGAAACCTCATAATCCAGTATGTAAGGAATGTCAAATGGGTAAGCAAATTAGAACTTCTTTTAGGAGAATACCTAATTAATCTAATGATATTCTTGATTTAATTCATACTGACCTATGTGGTCTTGCTAATACAAGAAGCTTTCAAGGAGATAGATGTTTCATGTTAATCATTGATGACTATTCTAGAATGATGTGGGTTGCTTTTCTAAGGGAGAAATCTAAAGCCTTTTAGAAATTAAAGATATTTAAAGCTATGGTTGAGACAAAGACATGAATGAAAATCAAGTGTCTGAGATTAGATCAAGGTGGTGATATCACATCCGGTGAGTTCAACAATTATTGTGAGGAAAATGGCATTAGGAGACTATTATCTGCACCTCGGACACCTCAGCAGAATGGCATTGTGGAAAGAAAGAACATAACCATTTTGGATGCAGCCATAAGCATGATGATGTAAGCTAATTTTCCTCATATCTACTGGAGAGAAGTAGTAAGTACAATGTTATACATTCAAGAGAGTTCATATCAAAGGAGATACTGGTAAGACACCTTATGCATTATGGTTTGGTCATTCTCCTACTCTTAAGTATTTTATAATCTTTGGGAGTAAGTGTTATATCAAAAGAGATGATTCCATTGGAAATTTTGACCCTAGATGTGATGAAGGAATATTTCTTGGTTATTCAACTAAAAGAAAAGCATATAGATGTTATAACAAAAGATTGCAGAGAATTGTGGAGAGCGCTAATGTGAAAGTGGATGAGTAGTTTAAAGACCAAGATATATATTATGACAGTGAATCGGCAGTGGAAATGATCATAACTAAACTTGTAGTGCCTATACTGGAACATAATATTGAACCAGTTACCCCAACATCATCAGTAAATCAACTATAACTGAGGCATCATCAGAAAAATCAACTGTAACTGAAGAGCAGCATAGAGAACCTGAAAATCAGAAAACACCAAGGTATGTAAGGCTAAATCATTATGAAAATCAGATCATTGGAGACAAAAACAAGGGAGTTATGACAAGGAGATGATTGGCAAATCAAGAGGTATGTTTCATTTCTTAAACTAAACTGACATCAGTAATTGAAGCTTGTAAAGATGAATGTTGGATGAAAGCTATGGAAGATGAATTAGATTAGATAGAAAAGAACAATACTTGGACTTTGGTTCCTTAGCCTAAAACTAAGAATGTCATTGGAACTAAATGGCTTCTTAGAAACAAACTGAATGAGGATGGACAAATTGTAAGAAACAAGGCTAGATTGGTCTACAAAGGATATTCTCAGAAGGAAAGAATTGATTATGGTGAAAATTTTGCACTGGTAGCTAGAATTAAAGCTGTTAGACTATTTCTTGCTTATGCATCCTATTTCTTGATGATTGGTGGTTTTCTATATTTAACTCAAACTACACTGGATATAATGAATGCAGTCAGTATTGTATCAAGATTTCAAAGTAATCCAAGAGAAAATCATGAAAGTGCAATAAAAAGGATATTTTGGTATTTGCAAGGAACAACTGAATATGGTTTATGGTACCCTAAAGATGACGACTTTACTTTATGTGCATATAAAGATGCAAATTGGGCAGGTGATGTTGATGACCGAAAGAGCACATCTTGTGGAGCATTCTTCCTTGGGAAGAAGTTGGTTTCATTGATCAGTAAGAAGTAGCCATGCATTTCTTTATCTATTGTTGAAGCTGAATATGTTGCAGCCAAAACCAATTGTACTCAATTTCTATGGATGAAGAACATGTTGAAGGATATACAAGTGAGTTGTAATGATCCGGTTGTTATTCATTGTGATAACTTTACATCTATTGACATATCCAAGAATCTGGTATTTCACTCCAAGACTACGCACATCAATCAAATATAACTTTTTGAAGGAAAAGGTGGAAGCAAAATAAGTTAGATTGGTTTATGTGAACACTAAAGAATAGATAGCAGACATCTTCACTAAACCTTTGTCCTAGGAATCATTTGAGTGTTTGAGAGACAGATTGGGGGTTTCTAACCCTTTGGTAGAGACTTAATTGATGCACATGTGCATCAGTGTGATATGCATTATTAGAGCTATCTTTTGCCTTGGATTGATGAAATAATGCTACTACTCAAGGAGAGAAGTCAGCCTTCAGATTTAAAGTTTTTTATCCTATTTGATTATTTGGCATTGTTGTCAAAGGGAGAGGAATATATGTAAAAAACCATTGCTATTTATTTTTCAGACTCATTGCACTCCTTAGAGGGAGTTCAGAGGTATTTGATCTTTTGTTTCAGATTTGGTTCAGAGCTTCATTGCTATATGAGTCTATGGGAGATTATTGGTGGTCTTCCATTGGGGGAGACTTGTTTGGCATCTCTTGGCACTTGGATGTTTTTCACATCTAGTGTTGCCATCAATGCCAAAGGGGGAGATTGTTGGCCATATGATGGAATTTATTATGAGTTGCATTGATGTTTTGTCATTGATGTCAACACTTGTTGTTATGGTTGTTTACTGACTTTTGGTAGAAGGATTGGATTGGGAAGACTATTAGTTGATTGTCACCGGTATGGTCTGGATGATGGAATAAGTTTGTATGGATGGTGCATATGCTTCTGAAGTATGTTTTAGTCAGTTGGTATTGACTTGATGATTGGATGCTATCTCATGTTCTAGTAAGCCTTCTTTATTGGTCTGGTAAGGCTTTCACCAATAGAGCTTTATGGAAGATCTTTGATGTAATGCATAAGTGGTGCTTGTGCAACTTCTAGAAGGGATTCAAGATGCTGATGGTGATTGTGTTCATGCCTTGATTGATTCATGTCATTTCTCTAGTGTGTGTGGATCTAATATAGGGCTGGTGCTATCTAGGTTATGGACCGGTTTTCATGTAACGTGTTGGTGGGTCCTCCAATGCGCTTCCGGGATGTTTCATTGATTGGATGATGTTTGTTTGGCCTCAGGATGACATGTGTTATTATTTTATTTTAGGATAATGTAATGGATCTATTGAATTATAATTTAGGTGGCTGAACTAATTGGTTAGGTCCCAGGTTGGTATAAATATATGTAAGATCTCATTGTAGATCATGTCAAGGAGCGAATAATGTTATAATCATTTCTGGAGAGGATTTGGTCGATCATTGGTGATCAAGTTAGGTTTATGTAAGAGGTATTAGACCTCTGGTATTGAGCTTAACCAAAACTATAATCTGACATGTGTGATGCTATCACTAACAGTTCTTCTTTTTGGATTGTTGTCCAAATATTTTGAGGTGGTTGACATCTATGTAGTTAGTGAGACTCCATTGTGATGAGCAGTGCACTCTAGGTAGTGTGCCTTCCTGCATGTGCAAGCCCCTATCATAATCATATAATTGCTTCATAAGTATCATCTGATTGTGGGTAGGGTTTCCCACCATGGTTTTTCTCTTTTCAGGTTTTCCACGTACAAATCATGGTGTTATGTGTTATGGTTGCACGGTATTGATTCTCTAGTTTTCAATTATGCTTTAATGCTTAAACAGTTATTTTGGTATAAGGTTTTAAGTGTTATAATTCACATAATCTATTAACAACTGATTCATCCCCCCTCTCAGTTGTTCACTAGTTATCCTAACAAATAAGACACACACCTTGTTAGCTAATACCAATCTTCAAGCTCCATTAAAAGCTGGACCTTCTTGTTCAACTACTTCCCATTCTTCTCCCAATCCTCCTACTTCTTCAAATACATCTATTTCCTTTAATGATCTTGTTCCTTCTATTACTCTTGATTCTTCTACTCAACTAGAATCTCCTCCCAAAGATATATTTTCTCCTGAAGGAGTGCTTTCAGATGATGATTGGGGATCTCTGGACTTTAACCCTACTTTTATAGGATAGTATAGAGTATATTGGAAAGAATCTAAGACTGAGAAGGAGCAATATAAGGAGGAACCTAAAGAGCAACCAACTTTGTCTAAACAACTAAGTAACAACTTTGTGACTTCTTCTAATTCAAATAATTCCCTCAAATCCTTCCTCTAATTCATATAGCACTCAGACCTATGAGGCACAACCATCTCTTTCTAATTTGGCATCCCTTTATGGTCCTAGTTTTCACATTTTAGCTAAGAGTGGCTATAATAGAAATGGTTATGGAGCAAATGAACAAGGAATTAAAATTCCTTTAAAACGTAACACACATGAAGCTTCATTTGGACTTGGATATAATCCCTCTAAGACCACCAACGCATCTAAAAGACCATCTCTCAATGTGAATACTATATTTAGTAGTGATGATGATCTCACCTCAATTAAATCATCTTCTACTTCTTTCAACACTCATCCCCATCACAAGGAAATCTTGGCAATGAACAAATCTCTTTATGAATTTTCTCAAGAGATTTATAATCCCACTTTTGAGACTTTTTATCTTCTACTTATTTTAAATTCCCTTTATCTAGGAATAAGGCTCTAATGAATTACACTTATCCCTCTCCTAAGATTTCTTGTGTGCAAGAAAAGTATGACTTAGTGGCCTATTCTTCTTCTATAAACTTCTCTCTTTCTAAAGACTTTTTAACATTCATCATTTTATACATTTTTTTAATCTCACTTATAGTAGAGCATTTAACATGTCATAGTCAAATATCTCATTCAATCTATCATGTCTTTAAATAACATTAATGGCTATTATGTTTCTCATCATTGTGTGACATTGGTAGCTCACTTATTGGGGGCTTATTGTAATTCATTATGGTACAATTTCACGTGCAATCATACTTTTGGAAGCAACATAATATCCTATTTCTATCTCATCTCTTCTTCCTATATATGGGGAGCAAGAGTGATTTTAAACATCTCTCCTTCTTAAGATTAAAATTTCCCCTTTGTGAAGTAGTGTCTTCTATAAGGATTTCTTATTGATTGTAGAGGTGTATTCATATTTGAATTCCTTCTCTCATATTGGAACAAGATTCCCTAATGGGGATATTAAGTACATATCCTTAATTGGGACCTCCTCCTTGGTGTTGGAAGTCTTTGACCATTCATCAATTTCTTTTCTCCATTGAGTAGTATATTTTATAATAAACCCTTCCATTTTGTCAATGCGCATATCCCTGATGAGGATCCCTTGCCTTGTTTTCGAAGAGTGTTGCTATAAATAGTCTCTCTTTGGTGTCATTTCAATCCTCCATTCTTTTCCCATTTCCTTTATGGAGTGGCATTCATTGTTAGATTATATCTCTTGCATATCATTTGACATTTATCATTTATTTCCATTTAAATCTTTCATCTTGTGTTAGAGAGCTCTCAAATCCTCACACTCTTTGTTGTATTGGAATTGAGGTTTAGACCTCTTTATTACCAAATGACTCTCCATTTGTTGTTTATCTTGTATCAAATCTTGTTGTGGGCATTTGTCATCTATCTTCTTTTACAATTCGATGTGGTAAACATGATACCCTGTTTCAACTCACTAAACTAGCAAGCCGAAACAAGGGGGGGGGGCATATAGCTACCCTTGAATTTTCATCACCTTCCTTAGTAAGAATTTAGGTTATTTTTTGGTTTTATCTAACATGTGGTTTAGTAGGGTGCGGTTCCTAACTGTGTACTATGGATACCACTGGGGGCTTCGTTTGACAACTTGTGGATATATCCTTTTTCATGAATGTTTACTTTTCTTTAGTTTATCTTTCATAAGCACGTAGTGTCATATGACCATTAAAGTGGGGGCTAAATTTAAAGTCATAAATTGTACACCCTTGCTAGGGTGGTACAATTCCATGCTTAGTTTAGCACCCACCTTAGTGTGTTTGCATCTTGCATTGTAATTTTCCTTTAAGGATTCAGTTAAATAATTTAATAAAATCTAAAGTCATATTTCATCACTCCCCACATCATAAAATTGGGCCCTTTACCCTAAGTGTGCCCCTTTTTATTTTATTCCTCCAATAAATCATTAAATCATAAACCCTAATTATGTCTTACTTTGACCTTTAAGGCCCGATTTTGTATATCAAAACATGTTGAAATTAGCTGTAACTATGGGATTCACTCTAATATCATCATATCTAACAGCCCTAAAAATTTGGTGAAAAGTTAGTTAGACGGTGTGCAAGTGCAACACGGTCCCCAACATTTTTCCTGAAATTTTGGGAGCATAATCCTATAATATTATAATGCTTAGCCCTAAGAAATTGCTGGGAAATTCAAATCCTAGGTCAGCCTAAAGACAAAATTAAGATCTAGGGTTTCATACATAAGAGCTCTCTTTCTTCATTTGAAGGGATCTAATCCAAGGAAGAGTCATTGGTGAAGCCTTCTAGCGATCACAAGGAGCCTTCTACATAGTGAAAGATAAGCTTATGTGTAGTCTTCAATAATATTCATCAAGAATTCATCAAGTATTCATCATCAATTAGGAGCCTTGAAGACATTGAAGAATAATGTGAGATCAAGTGGCTTGTATCTCTCCCTTGGGGATTGGTATGGTTTCATGTTATTTTCATGTCTTTGTATGAGCTTCTTTACGCTCATTTTCAAATTTACATTAATGATTTAGATCATTTAGCACATTTTATTTAGATAATTCTCATTTATATTTACATTTACATTTACATTTACATACATTTAGGATTTACTCTCCAAAGCATAGGGTAGCTCTAGTTTTCTTATCTTTCTCATTTTAGGGTCTTGCACACACACAAGATTCCTACACACACTATTTTACTATATAAATTGGCTATTTGTTGAGGTGTAAATCACCGAAACATGGGTTTGACTAAGGCAAAACACCATATAGCCAGCCAAAACCCTATTTTTAGTTGCAAGTGCAAGTACAGGTACCCGTAAGTCTCTCAAGACCACTGAAAGGAACAAGGATTGTTTTAAAGCCTTAGATATGTCCCAGAATCATCAAGGAAAGGGTTGTGGCACCTTGGTCCTTCCTAGGATAGGGGCATGGTTCCTTGGTCCCCCCACTTTCAAGTGATTTTCAGTAGGGTGGAAGCTCAGAACATCAGATTTGCAAGCCTTTAGTTGCAACTTTTTGTCAAACAAAATAGGACCAGGGCATGGAACCCTTGTCTAGGTTAGTTTGGCTCATTTTTCAACACCAGGTACACATTTATATTCCTCCCCCTTCTCTTCTTTAAGTATCTCAGTTTCAGTGCTACAAGTTTTTGCAATTTCAGTTCATATATGCTTCATTGTTCATCTCCTAGTCTAGTCATTCGATCACACCCTATTTTTCACATCTTTTCTTCATATACAACAAGAGGAATAGAAACCATAAGAGATAATCCTTGGCTCTCTCTTTCTCACAAGAAGTAGCCAAAGTGAGCTATCTCCCTAGGCTTTTTCATATTCTCAATATGCTAGCAAAAGTGGGATTAGGTCCTAGTCACCCGGTCTCACTTTTCCCCCCTCCACAATAAGCTAATAAGAAAACCAACTTTGATGGCAATACGATATTCAAGACCAAATAATAAAAATCTAGTTATCAATCTTCCATATGTTGGAGTAAATTAATATTTAAACTCAATCCTTAAGTTAACTTAGATATCATTATTTCCTAGATTGCATTAATATTTGTGTTGAGTGGTTGAATTCTACCTACTCTCTACGTACCCTTGCACTTCATTGGTGGTCTCATCCCTTCTCTTGACTTTATAAAATGAGATCTTGTACATTGTTAAACATCTCATCTCAATACAATTCATCTTCCTAGTGAAATATCATATTCTATATTGTGAAGGTTTATAACTGTTTGTGATTTTGACAATGGAGTTTCTCTCCAGCACAATAACAAACTTATTATTTGAATAACAAGACTATCGACTATAGCATTCACTTGTATCTTAGATAACTCAAATTAAAATTTATCTATGTGTCGACAATATCATTTTATTTCAAATAGTAGATGATAAAATAAATCTTAATATTATTATTATAATAAATAACAAATAACATGTTGCAATCTTGATTTCTTTCTTATACAATGTTGGTCATATTAACTATTGGCATTATAACAGACAAGGAAGATTGTTGGCATTTCAATAAGGATATTGAGAAGGTTGTTGATGATTATGGATATAACTGATTAAGGATGTTTACTGTCTTAATACTATTATTTTGTCATTGATGTCAAGAAATTGATTTTCTAATTCAGGATGATGTTGCCATATCTTAAGAAGTATGATTTGATGAGTATAAGGATGTCGGTAAAAGACATAGAAAGAATGTGATGAATAAGGGGAGGAATAAGCTATTCAATGGGCAACTATTATCGAGTTAGACAATGATGAGATCATGATGTTTAGACTATTTTGATATCCTACATATGTTATTGATTGTAAGGTTAATACTATACTATGTTACCGAGCAAAGAACCTAGTCGGTAAACCTTAAGGTTATTGCTATTGGTTAATGAAGGCAGAATGTCTACCTAGTGAAGTTTAGTATTTACCGAGTTGCAACCGAGTAATAACAAAATGCATTGAATGAATAAAAGCATTATTTAATGAAGGAAGCTGATGAGCTGGCTATGATTAAATGATTGGTATGTCATGCATGAAGTTTGTTAAACAATCTATGGCAAAAGGAAGATCAACAGGAAGATCTACAGCTCAGATTGAACTGCAATACCCTAGCACAAGTTCCAAGAAATGTATGCAAGTTCCAAGGTGGGCTAAAATGTTTTCAGATCGAAGGATACATTGAACCTGGTCAAGTTTGAAGATCTGATGGCTATGATTGATCATGGGATATGTGATCAAGGAGATTAAGCAGTTGGAAAATTGTTTATAAATAAAGAACTATTGATAAACAATGTATGTGGGCAAGTGTATGCACAAGGATGCTACATAGTGATTACCGAGCATAGAAGCTTGAAGACCTGTTTGATAGCAGAGTATAAAGCCCAACAGATGGACAAGATAAGTCCTATTGTATTGAGCAAATAAGAATCTGCTTTAGCATTTTTAGATGTGAAATTGCAGATAGATTTTTATTACTGTTATTTTGCAAAGTGACAGAAAATCTCTTAACCAAGTGGACTTAACAGTCTTATTTGTAAAACCCTCTAGCAAGGTGACATTCTAATTGAGTGTTTGAAATCCTTTAATAAGGTCACTTCTAACAAGGTGAAGATCCCAATAGATATGAGGGAAATCCCTTAACCGGGTCACATCTAGCAATGTGTTTGTAATCTTTAACAGGATTTGCTTTTAACCAAGCATACTCTAGAAGAGTATATTTCTTAGTGGGTCCGAAATCCCATAATGGTTTTTCCCTATTTGGGTTTCCATGTTAAATCTAGTGTTATGAGTGTTATGATGTTTATATGCCTATGAGTTTGCATGTTTAGCAGTTTTGGTATATTACTGAAGTATATGTTACCGAGGTTGAATCCGTTGTTTTTATTGAAGGTTAAGTTTGTATAATTCACCCCCCCCACTCTCATCTTATTAGCTTTTCATTTGTACTAAACATTTAGTATCAGAACTATCAATTGGTATCTGAGCATTGGACTCCGGAAAGAAAAGTTTAAAGGTACTTGAGGTAAAGATCCAAAGATGTATAAGAGAGATGCACTGAAGCTGAACAAGTCAAGTTTCTCTACATGGTAGAAAAGGATGAAGCTACACCTATCAGGAGTTGGAGAATATGCTGTATATTATCTAGAGAATGATTTCATTATATCGAGCACCTATCCATTAACAATGGAAGAGATAAAGGCAAAGCAATAACATATTCAAGCAATGATTGAAATAACATTTGCATTGACCAACTGAGAGTTTAATGATCTAGAAGGCCACAATGATGCAAAGGCAATGTGGGACAAGCTCATATCCGTGTATGGAGGTGATGGACATGTTTGAAGAGAAAAAGTGGACAGTCTAAGAGGACAAATTGAATCTATGAGGATGAATGAAGGTGAGAACATAACCTAGTACAGTACAAGACTAAAGGAGATTGTCAATCAAATCAAAGGAGCAGGTGGAACTATTGAAGAAAAGGATATAACAAGTAAGTTGTTAAGAACCCTTCTACTAGCTTATGCAATCCGAGTCTTTGCAGTCAATGAATTCAGGTCTGTACCCAATATGCCAGTTTCTTTAGATGCTACTATTGGTAAGCTACATGCATTTGAGTTAAGTAATTTTGATAATAGTTGGTCATTGGTAAATAAAGTTGAGTCTGCATTTAGTTCTTTTCATATTGGTGAATCTAATGATTACAATGATAGAATGAGTAAGTACACTAGAGGGGATCATAGTGGAGCAAGTGAAAGATTTCACAAGAACATGGAAAAAGTGCACAAACTGTATGAGGAAATCAAAAAGCAAGAAGAGTTTGAAGCACTATTAGCCAGAAGGTTACCGAGAGGCAAAGGTAAGTATAAAGGAAAACTACCTTTGAAATGTTTCAATTGTGATAAGATGGACATATGGCTTCTAACTATCCTGACAAAGATTCTACTGAAAAGAGAGATTACTGAGATGATAGACAGAAAAATAATCATTACAAAAGACATCGAGACTTCAGAAGAAGAGATTGAAAGTCATGCCTAATAGCTGAAGAGGATTTAAATGATGATAAATAAGATGAAACTGATACAGAGGAAGTAGTTTATGTGGCTATCAAAGATGGATCTGATGAAGAAAGGTATGAAGAAAAAGCCCTAATATCTCACATAAATACTAATGATTCTTGGATCATAGATAGTGGATGCTCACATCACATGACAGGTGATAAACACAAATTTGTTACGTTAGAAGATTATGATGGAGGCTATGTAAGATTTGGTAATGATGCACCATGTGTGGTAAAAGGTAAAGGATCTATAACACTTCTTGACAATGCAAGATGCAATGATGCTTATTGGGTTGAAGGTTTGAAATACAATTTGTTGAGTGTAGCACAACTAAACAATACAGGATACCGAATAGAATTTCAGAAAGGAATTGTCAAAGTTCATGACAAGTATGGAAAGTTAGCTGCTACCGGGACACAAACAAAAGGTAACACATTTCACCTTCACTCAACTTGGAACAAGTGTCTGTATGCAAAGATAGATGATACCTGGTTATGGCATAAAAGGTTTTGTCATGTAAATTTTGATAATCTGATCAAAATAAGTAAGAAGCACCGAGTAAGAGGTCTATCAAGTCTTGAAAAACCTGAGAATGCTATGTGCCAAGGATGCCGGATGGGTAAGATGACAAGATCAAGCTTTACAAGTAAGTCCTACACTTCTAAGGGAATTTTAGATCTTGTGCACACTGATCTTTGTGGTCCTATGAAAGTTCAAAGTTATTATGGTGATAAATATTTCATATTATTTATGGATGATTACTCAATGATGATGTTAGTAATGTTTTTAAAAGAAAAATCAGAAGCTTTTCAAATGTTTAAATGGTACAAGGCAAGAGTTGAAAATGAAACAGGAAGAAAACTGAAATATCTTAGATCAGATAGAGGAGGAGAGTTCACATCTGATGAGTTCAACTTATTCTGCAATAATGATGGTATAAAAAGACAAGTCTCTGCACTAAGAACTCCACAACAAAATGGGATAGCTGAGAGAAGAAATAGATCTATTGTGGATTGTGACAGAACTCTGATGATTGAAAAGAAAGTGCCACAAACATTTTGGAGAGAAGCAATAAGCACAATAGTTTACACCCTGAACTGAGTACAACTAAAGAAAGGAACTTTGAAGACACCATATGAAATCTGGTATGACAAGAAACCAAATGTAAGTTATTTTAAAATCTTTGGAAGCAGATGCTATGTACACAAAGATGATATAAATGGCAAGTTTGATCAGAAAAGTGAAGAAGGAACATTTCTTGGTTATTCTTCTAGAAGTAAAGCATTTAAATGTCTGATCAAATCATCTAGCAAAATAGTATAAAGTGAAAATGTGAAAATTGATGAATTTGCAGAAAGAAATGATGAAGGAAACTCCAAGGAACCAAAAGATTATGATGAATTCATCTATGTTCAACCGACAAGTCTTACCGAGAAAACTGTTGAAGGAAATAAAGAGAATATCCAGTTACCAAGTGATGAAGAAGATCATACAGAGCCTATCGAGCCTATATTAGCCAAGTATGTCAAAAGACATCATGCATCAAGTCAGATTATAGGAGATATGGATGATCCAGTGATGACAAGGAACAAATTGAGACAGAACACATGTTTGATATCTGAATTTGAACCGAGGATAGTGAAACAGGCATTTAACAGTGAAGATTGGATAAATGCTATGACAGAAGAGATTGATCAAATCAAGAAGAATGACACATGGACACTGGTCCCAAGACAGAAGGACAAAAATGCAATCGGTACAAAGTGGATTTTCATAAACAAGCTGAATGAAAAAGGTGAGGTCATTCGAAATAAAGAAAGACTAGCTTGCAAAGGTTATGCCCAAGAAGAAGGAATTGATTATGGTGAGACTTTTGCACCTGTGGCAAGACTTGAAGGAGTAAGAACATTGTTGGCATATGCTGCTTACAAGAATTTCAAGGTATATCAAATGGATGTCAAATCTGCATTTCTAAATGGTATATTAGAAGAAGAAGTTTTTATTGAACAACCTGAAGGATTTGTTGAAGATAAGAATAAAAATCAGGTATGTAAATTAAACAAAGCTTTATATGGTTTGAAACAAGCGCCTAGAGCATGGTATGAAAGATTGCACTCTTATTTAATCAAGATTGGTTTTATAAGAACAAGTGAAAATGGTAACATGTACATGAAAAATGATGAAAATGGAATACTGATCTCAGCCATATTTGTTGATGATATTATCTTTTGTGGGAATGACTCTCTATGCAAGAACTTTGGAAATGAAACGAGAAAAGAATTTTAGATGTCATTAATCAGTGAGATAAAGTATTTTATAGGTTTACAAATACTGCAAATGAAAGATGAGATTTTCATTACTCAATCCAAGTACATAAAGGAAATCTTGAAGAAATTTGGAATGGAGGATTCAAAACCAGTAAGTACTCCTATGACTACCAACTATAAACTATCAAAGAATGATGAATCTGCATCTGTTGATGAGACACTTTACCGATCCATGATTGGAAAGCTACAATATGTTGTTCACAGCAGGCCAGATATAGCACATGTAGTAGGTATAGTTGCAAGATTCTCTGCAGATCCTAAGGAAACACACATGACAACAATCAAGAGAATTTTCAAATACTTGAAAGGCACTGAAGATTATGGCTTAGTATATCAGAAAGGAAATGATTTTGATTTAAAAGTTTATATTGATGCTGATTGGGCAGGCAACATTGATGACAGAAAAAGCACAAGTGGAGGAGCTTTCTTTTTAGGAGAAAGACTAGTGAGTTGGCTTAGCAAAAACAAGGATGTGTTTCACAGTCAACAGCAGAAGCTGAATACGTTGCTACAACATTGAATTGTACCAACATAGCATGGATCAAACAACTATTGGAAGGTATAAATGAGCAAGTTACCGAGCCAGTAACTATATTCTGTGACAATACTAGTGCCATGAACATTTCAAAGAATCTTGTTATGCACTCTAAGCACATCTCTATCAAATATCATTATCTTATAGAAGAAGCTCAAGAGAAGAAAGTAGTGTTGGAGTATGTTAGCACAAAGGAACAAATAGTAGATATCTTCACCAAGCCACTACCAAGGGAGACTTTTGAGTATCTCAGAAGTAAGTTAGGGGTCCTACCCCTATCTTCCATTCACTGACCGAGTTCGGTGAAAGCATCAATTTGATGACTCTACAGAATATCTTTTAAGAGTTGATGTTGATTTACACACTTTAGGATGTTTTCTAAAGGTGTGCAGGAAAAAAATACATGGAACAAGAATTGAAGACAAAATGCTCTGACTGAGACTAAGTTGACACATAATAGTAGGAAATCACTTCATATAGGAAGAAATTATGTTTTAGTTCTTTACTTTTTGGCATTGTTGTCAAAGGGGGAGAAGACTAATGTATGGGGGAGAAGACTGATGATAGGAGGAGAGCATTTTAGCACGTCAAAATTCTCATAGCAATCTGAATCAATTAGGTCAAATCAATTGGTTTTGCCATCAATGCCAAAGGGGGAGATTGTTGGAATTATAACAGACAAGGAAGATTGTTGGCATTTCAATAAGGATATTGAGAAGGCTGTTGATGATTATGGATATAACTGATTAAGGATGTTTACTGTCTTAATACTATTATTTTGTCATTGATGTCAAGAAATTGATTTTCTAATTTAGTATGATTTGATGAGTATAAAGATGTCGGTAAAAGACATAGAAAGAATGTGATGAGTAAGGGGAGGAATAATTTATTCAATGGGCAACTATTACTGAGTTAGACAATGATGAGATCATGATGTTTAGACTATTTTGATATCCTACATATGTTATTGATTGTAAGGTTAATACTATACTATGTTACCGAGCAAAGAACCTAGTTGGTAAACCCTAAGGTTATCGCTATCAGTTAATGTCTACTAAGTGAAGTTTAGTATTTACCGAGTTGCAACCGAGTAATAACATAATGCATTGAATGAATAAAAGCATTATTTAATGAAGGAAGCTGATGAACTAGCTATGATTAAATGATTGGTATGCCATGCATGAAGTTTGTTAAAGAATCTATGGCAAAAGGAAGATCGACAGGAAGATCTATAGCTCAGATTGAACCGCAATACCCTAGCACAAGTTCCAAGAAATGTATGCAAGTTCCAAGGCGGGCTAAAACGTATTCATATTGAAGGATACATTGAACCTGGTCAAGTTTGAAGATCTGATGGCTATGATTGATCATGGGATATGTGATCAAGGAGATTAAGCAGTTGGCAAATTGTTTATAAATAAGGAACTGTTGATAAACAATGTATGCGGGCAAGTGTATGCACAGGGATGCTACATAGTGATTACCAAGCACAGAAGCTTGGAGACTTATTTGAATAGCAGAGTATAAAGCCCAGCAGATGGACAAGATAAATCCTATTGTATTGAGCAAATAAGAATTTGCTTTAGCATTTTTAGATGTGGAGTTGCAGATAGATTTTTATTACTGTTATTTTGTAAAGTGACAAAAAATCTCTTAACCGAGTGGACTTAACAGTCTTATTTGTAAAACCCTCTAGCAAGGTGACATTCTGATTGAGTGTTTGAAATCCATTAACAAGGTCACTTCTAACAAGGTGAAGATCCTAATAGATCTGAGGGAAATCCCTTAACCGGGTCACATCTAGCAATGTGTTTGTAATCTTTAACAGGATTTGCTTTTAACCGAGCATACTCTAGAAGAGTATATTTCTTAGTGGGTCCGAAATCCCACTATAGTTTTTCCCTATTTGGGTTTCCACATTAAATTTGGTGTTATGAGTGTTATGATGTTTATATGCCTATGAGTTTGCATGTTTAGCAGTTTTGGTATATTACTAAAGTATATGTTACCGAGGTTGAATCTGTTGTTTTTATTGAAGGTTAAGTTTGTATGATTCACCCCCCCCTCTCATCTTATTAGCTTGGCATCTGTACTAAATATTTAGTATCAGAACTATCATTAACTACAATATTAATTCATACCAACAACAATGGAATATCAAATCAATACAATGTGACTAGAGTTTGTATCTGGTGAAGCTCAAGTACAAACTACATAAGATTATCCTCTAAAATAACTAGGGTTTCCATCATAGGATTCCCATGCTCAAACACAAGTGC
The DNA here is from genome assembly GCF_030272615.1 of Cryptomeria japonica. NCBI lineage: Eukaryota > Viridiplantae > Streptophyta > Pinopsida > Cupressales > Cupressaceae > Cryptomeria > Cryptomeria japonica. The sequence goes on along the minus strand of NC_081414.1, from coordinate 836,306,526 downwards.
TTAAAATAAATTATTCAAATGTATTTGTTTAAGTGTTGATAATCCCCTAGATAGATATATTCACCCCTTTATATCTATCACAACAATAATGGTTCACCCATAATGTAAATTCATAACTCCAAACTTGAACAATGATTATGAGTAGGAAAAAATCCCACTTTTTAGAATTATAACACTAAAACTAATGATTAATGATAGTACAACATATTTGGGGCATTGTAGAGAGAACAAGAACAAAGGAAAAAATATTAGGGATTAGGGGTTGGAGATACCATGAGACTCATACTATAGGATAGAGCATTGGGGGTCAACCAACGAGCATGCTGGTAAGGATAGGTCTAAAAGTTACAAAAAATACAAAGGATAAGTGAGGCAAGGAGGGAATACATGATAGGATGAAGAATTCCAAAAGTTTGATGGGGACCAAGGAATGGTTAGACTTATATGGGAAAGCATGCTAAGATGAGAGGCTCTGAAAATTTGATGACCAATAAACACTAGAATATTGAGCATACCTTCAAACTTAGATAGTTTATAGAGCTTATATAAACACAATGAGAGGGAAGATGAACAAAATGCACACAAAATGGGACTAAGGGAGATGCAAAAGATAGGAAATGGTCAATTTGGTCCAAAACCTAGATTATTACAAAAAGGAGGACATAACAAAAATGGGATGGTGATTCTAGAGAAGGTTGATTCTCTAGAAGATATTGTAGATACTTTGGAAAATCTAATAATCAAAGAAATTTCTTGATGGTGTAGTAATTCTCTTAGCCTCTCAACCCCTAGTACATAGTTGCCAGTGTTGGTATTCCCTTTTCACAAGATTTTTGAAATGTCAGAAAATGTTAGTGAATGTGTCACAACCTTGCACTATAATGCAAAGAAAATAAAATTTGAATAGTTTTGAGGATTTATATGATCATTTTTTTCTTTAAAATATGTCAAACTTATCCTTGAAACCCTTTATTTTTTAATTTTATTCTAATCAATATTTAATTCAAAAAAAGGTTTGTTTAACTTCCTAGATAAAAAGTTATGGCCTTTAGAAGTTATTCCTCCCATGTTAGATGAGTATCTACAACACATAAGATAGCTAAATAAAAGGGAGTTATACTTTTTGACCAAATTATGGTGCATGTTATGCAATTCCATAAGACATGTTTAGCTGAGATAATGTAGCTTAAATGGAACACCCAAGTTGGTGAGTGAATGATGATGATGTTATTAAATCTTATGGTAGGTGCGAGGAATGTGTTATTTTCAACACATGAACTTATCTTGGGATTGGGCATTACATTTTGACTAGGGATCTAGGTGTCATATGTAAGATGGTTTTATTTCATGGTTTCCTAATTATAGTTTTGATGATTTCATATACCTATCGTATGTGTTGGATGCTTAAGATAGAGGTTTGATAGTTTAGTATTGTATGTCTTTTTAAGTTGTAAGAATATCTTGACATCTACATGTTGGTATATAATATTTTTTGATGGCTTGAGCTTGGATTTTTATTATGGGCTATTTATGTTGTTGATATTTTCAATATTTGGAGGGTTATTTTTTTTAATTGAAAGTGTTTTCTCATGATATACATATATATTTTATGGTTATAGTGTGTTGCAGTCTTTCTATGTTTAAAATTCTATCTGTTTTATTTACACATCCCTTCTTGCAGATTAACTATGAATATTTCATTTGAATTATTTTCAAACTTTCACTTATATTTTTAACTATTTCTCCCTTATCACTTTCATTTATTCTTGTAAAGCAGAAAATCGCGATCGAACCCTAAGTGTTCCCCCCCACCACTCCAAGGAGAGAGAAAGGAGGTCACTAGGGTTGATGGTTTTCACTTAGGGGAGAATTTACATTCAAAAGAGGGGTTGAAACCCACAAGATCCAATCCCACACAATGCAAGATTGGATGCTGAATGAGTTTCAAGGGTTATGACAGCAAGGCTACCCTCTTTTGTAAAGAATGTAGATAGAAGGATTGAGCTAGGAATGCATGTAAAGTGAGAAAGATTCGCTTATAAACAGAGATAAGAATATAGGATGAAGCTGCAGACCTGGAATTAACAGTAAAATGTCGAGACGATGCTGTCCTACAAATTTGAGTGAAAGTTGACGGGACGATGGCGCCCGGCGTGCACACGGTCCTTCGAAAAATTTGTGAAATGAAGGGGGATCTGTTCGTCTCTCCACAAGGATTCCAGATCTTCAATTACAGCCACGTACCTACTACCTACACATAGAAAAGAGAGGATGATTGGGGGGTTAGGGATTAGGGGTTTTCCCTTAGGTCAAACCCCGGTTTTGGAATTAACCAAGAAATGAGAATGCTGTAAATGTAAATGATTGTAATGTAAACAAGTACTGATACCTTATTGTAAGAATGTTTGTATTCTTACATGCGAAGGTGTAAATGTTGTTGTATGTTGTATGTTGTATGTGGTATGTGATCTCCTCTTCAATGGTTGAATCCTTGTCTTGAATGCAACACTTAGCCTTGAATGGAGACTTAGAATGCTCAATTGCTTGAAGGAATGCTTGAATGCTTGAATGCTTGAATGTTTGAATATCGCTTCTGCATCTTGTACACATATGTCCTTCCTCCTTTCATCTACTCTTTCTGAGAGGGGAAATGTAGTTTATATACTTGCCAATTAGGGTTGAAAGATTGATTTTTCCGACCTTAGGCTGACCAGGAAACATTATTTCCCGAATTGTAAACATAAAGATCTGAGGCCTCATAAGAGACCGGGCCCAAAATAGTGCCAGGCACCAGGGCACTGGGCGCCATGGTCCCACCTCTAGGGACAACAGGGTGCAAGGAGGATCAGGCCAGGGTGCTGAAAAATGTAGTTTTTGATGTCATGAACAAGTTTCGGGGTCTCCATTCAGGTTCCATGTTGCATTGCCATCGTGAAGACCCAAATGCAGTCAAAATTGTAAGTGTCACAATTTTAGGACGTTACATTTAGCCCCCACTTTAGCGGGAGTATAAGCATATGCCCATACTTTCAGTAAAGTACAAGGAAACAATATTGAAAAACTTTCACCACATCAAGGAGGCAAGATACACCAAGCCCCCAGTGGACTAAAGATCTTACGACTTCGATTGACAAAGTAAAAGGGAAGATCACGAGGGAGAACCATGACTGTCAGTAGTAAGGTTCCCTCACTATGAGTCATGTAAGAAAAATAACAAAAATTTTCAAGGCAAACCTAAGTTCGCCAAGAAATTTTCAAGTATCTTGAAGGGATAGATGGGGTGTATGCCCCCCTACGTTAAAGCGATTGCACATGCCTCAACGAGGGTGATACATAAGAAATGAGAAGGGAAAGGAGCACGTTATCACAAAGATTTAGCCCCCAAGTGTGAGATAAACCCAAGGATAATAGACACAAAACATAAAGCATGAGGTGACTTCGCTTTCCTCGGGGTCAGTATGCTGTATGATAATTCGTGTATATCATATGTATGTATGCATAATTGTTCTTCATTCCCCAATCAAGGAAGGTCACCTGGAAGAAGGGAACACATGTGTCTTTTGAGTCAACATGAGAGAGACCAAAAGAGATCTCAATGCTTTGCATTGTCCTCAAGTAGACAACACTAAGGACAACAAATAGAAGAATGAGAATAACACATAGAAGAAGTAACAAAAGAGAGGAGGAGAGAATCTGCTATGCTAATGAAACTAGTCTAGTACGTCATCCACCCCCCGATCTTGCTAATCAATATTTCGGGAAGGCAGGGAACACGCTAGAGGAGGAACATCCAACATAGCAGATGGAGCTATCACAAGATCCAAACAATGGCTATGTTTATGTTCCAAGCCACGTTGTTCTTGTCTAGGAGCTAGGATAAGTGCTTTAGAAAATTCGTTAGATAAATGGTTATCAACATCAACATATTCATATTCACTATTAGAAACAAGAGAAGTAACATTTTCATCATGAATAACATTTTCATCTATATCATCATCAAGATTTATAAAAATAGGATCTTTAACTTGCACAGGATCAAAACCATCATGCATCTTATGTTTAGGAGATTTTGGAGAAAATGGAATAATGCTTGTTGAAGGTGTTTTTGGGGATTGCAAAGTTTGAGAAGCATTTGCCTGAGCTCTAAGACGACGCTTTCATCGGCGTTCACATGCAGAACAATTTCGTCTAGTCTTAGTAGGAAGTTGAGAAGATTGAGGAGGAGGAATGTTCTCATCCTTATCACTTGGGTGTTTAGGTTGTGGTCTCTTAGGCTGGATAATAGGAGAAGAGGAAGGTCTCTTCTCTCCATAAGAGGAAGGAGGAGGAGCTGCTCCATATAAAGGAGGAATATTTGGTTTAGGAAGGAGACCAAGTCCATCATGATGAGGAGGTATAGGCCTACTTTTAGAAAGTTTATTAGACATAGACATAGTCACATCCATAGGAATGGGTTGGGAATCTTCTTGAGGAAAGACATTAGTTTTATCTTTCAAAGGAAGAACTTCCTTCTCAAGAACGATAGGAATATCAAGTTTGGGTGTTCTAGGTTCACTTAGAGATAGGATCATATCTGTTTTCCACTTTTGATAAGATTTGAAAAGGTGATCACTTCGCGGAGGAAGAGATTGGAATTGTTTAGGCCAAAAATAATCAATAGGAATGCTAGAAGTTCTTTCAGTTGGTTTAAAGAGACTATGATTGACAGTAACAACTTCACCATTATGGGGAAATTTCAAACATTTATGAATAGGAGAAGAAATAGCTTTCATGGAAGATAGCCAAGGATAGCCTAGCTTCACATGAAATTGTTCAGATGAAGGAATAATAGAAAAGTTCACATCAAGGGATTTGTTATGGACCTCAATAGGTAATGTGATAGAACCAATTGCACGAGAAGAAAATGCATCAAATAATTTCACAACCACATTTGTTTTGTCATAGATCACTTGATTCAATTGCAAAGTAAAAAGAAATTCCTCAGTAATAACATTAACCATGCAAGCAGGATCAATAAGCACTCCACGGCAAGGTGTATTCTTGACTTTTGCAGCTATATATAAAGGACCATCAGGTGCCCTGATAGTTTCATTAGAATCAAATGTGATGGAAGGTTCTTTAGGGTTTTCTTGCTGCTCTACAAAGTTAATCACGTTCGGAGTCATAGACACAAGACCATCAGATGAGAAAGAGGAATCATTAGTCTCAATCACATTAGAGGTATGAGAAGGTAATGGATCAGTAAAAATCTTAAGATTTTGGTTAGGAGGAGCTACAGATGTATTGCCTTTATCATTCACTCCTGAAATAGAGATAGTATTATTATCAATCAGATCTTGAATTTTACCCTTTAAAGCAAAACATTTTTCAGTATCATGCCCAGGTTGACGATGAAATTGACAAAAAGATTTGTTATCAAAATAGGGTGAATTAATCTTTGTAGGATCGATTTTCTTTATAGGAGGGAGAGTAAGCACATTTTGTTCCAATAACTTATTCATAATACTATGCAATGATTCATTCAAAGGAGTAAACTTTCTTTCCTTCCCGAAAAACTTAGAAATAGGAGGCACACCTGATGCTGCATTCACATTATTGTTGATGATGTTTTCATTAACGAACCCTCTGTTCGGTTTAAACTTCCTAAATGGTTGTTGACTACTATCACCCTTATCACTCGGAGCCATAGGATTTGCTTGTTCCATTTGACTCACAGTCAGTTGATAATTGTGAAGAGTTGCACACAACTGTTGGAAAGAAGTAAACTCAGAAAACAAAAGTTTTTCTCTAATATGTTTTTGTAAATTAGAAATAAAGATTCTTTGAATATCATTGTCAGGCATTGGAAAAGAGATTTGAGCATACAAATGCTTATATCTACCAATGAAATCAGTCACTTTTTCTTTAACACCTTGTTTACAATGCATTAAATCAATCAAAGTAACTTTAGGACTTATATTGTTTTGAAATTGTTGAATAAAAGCATTTGCAAGTTGTTCAAAAGAAGTAATAGAATAAGAAGGAAATGAGAAATACCATTGTAGGGCTTTATCTCTTAATGTTCTAGTAAACAGTTTTGCAAGCAACCTTTGGTTATAAGCAAAATCGGTACATATTGTTTGAAAAGTCTTAACATGTGTTAGAGGATCACCTTTACCATTATAAAGCTTCAAATGTGGGATTTCAACATGCTTAGGAGGGATAGCTCGAACAATGTCAAGAGAAAGTGGGCTCGCAACATCAAATGTGGGCACACTAAACTTAGATTGATTCATAGAGGCAATTTGTTGCTGTAAAGAAGAGATAGTTTGTGCAAGATTGTTAATGGTCACTTCAGTTGAAGAATTCGTATTAGATGTGTTAGATTGTGATGGAGGTATTATGTTATTGAAAGAAGGTATTGATTGAGAGTAAGGTGGTGGGACACTATGATAGTTAGTCATAGGAGATGATTGGAAAAGAGGAACACTACAAGGAGGAATGGAATGGTTAAATGAATTGCCCCCTTGTGTCATGTTCATTTGTGGAGATATAATAGGAACACTTATTGAAGGAATGAATGAAGAAGTTGGATTGAATGAAGGAAGAGGGTTAATTGAAGAGGAAGGATTGCCCCCATGACTGGTGATCATAGCCAGAATGTCTTGTATAGAAGTAGTCATTATGTTTGATGTAAAGGTATGTATGCTAGCAATAGAAGTTGTCAATGGAATAAAATGATTGACTTGAGTGGGAGGTTGTGTATAACCTAAAGTTTCGGCACAACTCTTCATAGGCATCACATTCGAATCCACAATGTGTGCAATACCATGCAAAATATCAATTCCATTCTTATCACTTTGAACCATACGTTTTAGACCCTCAATTAATGAAAGAGCTTGACTATCGGGATACTCTTGAGACATCCATTGCTGAAAATCATCAAATTGGTTATCCAATTTTGAAAGTTGTTCTACAGAAACCTCATGGAGAGCTTCTTCATCATTAGGAGGATTAGAGGAATTACCCGTGTCCTCGTTAAAGAGGCCATTCAAATTAGGTTCCATCTCCTCGGTAATTAAACCTTGGAAAGACTTAATTCTAAGGCTTCGTCTAACGGGAATAGTGTAAGTAGGGCTTATTGTTGTAAAACTCATGCACTAGAGAGAGAGAGAAGATTTTGAATTTAGAGGTAGCAAATTTCAATAAAATCAGCCAATCTCCTAGATTTAGGCTGTTAAATGCAATCACGACAATCTCCTGAATTTTTTGAAAAAAAGTCAGGGACCGTGGCGAACGGAGTGCACGCGGTCCTCGCAACTTTTTTCGAAATTTTCAGGGATGAAAGTTATGATGATTTTAAAGCTAATCTGAAAAAATTGAGTGATTTTACGATATGTAGATAGGCCAAATTAAAGTTGCAATCTCAAAATTGAACCCTACCAAGATTGTTGAAAAATGCAAAATTTGAATTTTGAAAAAGAGAGGGAAACTGAAATTTTAAATTTTATAATTTTAGAGGGAATACTAAGAGAAATTCAAGCTTTGAAATTTAAAAGTTGACTCAATTTCACGCAAAATTCAATTTTGAAAGCGGAAATCAAAGTTGGTATAATTAAACACTTAATTTCAAAAGTCACAAATTGCAAGAATTTGAATAAAGCACTAAAATTTCGAATGAATGCCGACACACTTTTCAGATTTAGGACAGTAAGAACACAATTTTGCCACAAAATTTCAATTTCAACAATTTTTGAATGATTAGGAGCCTTAATCCAAGCAATCACTAGACCAACTTTGACTTTAATTTTGAAAGTGTTGGAATTGATGAAATCAGCCAAGATTCTGGATTTTAGCAGAAAAATACAGTAAGATCTAGCTACCGAAATTTTGGAAAAAATGTCGGGGACAATGGCGCTTGGGGTGCACACGGTCCTTACAACTTTTTTCCAAATTTTCAGGGATGAAAGATATTATGATTTTGTTGCGGAATCCAAAGTTACAGTCGATTTGGAGATGTTTTGATCAGTGAAATTATCAGTCAAAGGTTGAACAAAGAGGGTTTAAAAATTAGGGTTTTGACACTTAACCACTTAATTTTCAGAATTAAAGCACAAATATGAATTGATAATTTGCAATAGAAGGGTAGATCTGAATTTAGCATTAACAATTAAACATTTCACAAGCTCAATTACTAAAAAGAAAATTTAGGGTTTTTATGCAATTAACCTCTAAAATTTGCAAAAGATCAAACATGGAAATGTAATCAAGGCATCCAATTTTCAGATCTAACCATGAATAATCAGAAAGGATGTTCACGTCGGGTTCACCAAAATGTAAAGCGGAAAATCGCGATCGAACCCTAAGTGTTCCCCCCCACCACTCCAAGGAGAGAGAAAGGAGGTCACTAGGGTTGATGGTTTTCACTTAAGGGAGACTTTACATTCAAAAGAGGGGTTGAAACCCACAAGATCCAATCCCACACAATGCAAGATTGGATGCTGAATGAGTTTCAAGGGTTATGACAGCAAGGCTACCCTCTTTTGTAAAGAATGTAGATAGAAGGATTGAGCTAGGAATGCATGTAAAGTGAGAAAGATTCGCTTATAAACAGAGATAGGAATATAGGATGAAGCTGCAAACCTGGAATTAACAGTAAAATGTCGAGACGATGCTGTCCTACAAATTTGAGTGAAAGTTGACGGGACGATGGCGCCCGGCGTGCACACGGTCCTTCGAAAAATTCGTGAAATGAAGGGGGATCTGTTCATGTCTACACAAGGATTCCAGATCTTCAATTACAACCGCGTACCTGCTACCTACACATAGAAAAGAGAGGATGATTGGGGGGTTAGGGATTAGGGGTTTTCCCTTAGGTCAAACCCCAGTTTTGGAATTAACCAAGAAATGAGAATGCTGTAAATGTAAATGATTGTAATGTAAACAAGTACTGATACCTTGTTGTAAGAATGTTTGTATTCTTACATGCGAAGGTGTAAATGTTGTTGTATGTTGTATGTTGTATGTGGTATGTGATCTCCTCTTCAATGGTTGAATCCTTGTCTTGAATGCAACACTTAGCCTTGAATGGCGACTTAGAATGCTCAATTGCTTGAAGGAATGCTTGAATGCTTGAATGCTTGAATGTTTGAATATCGCTTCTGCGTCTTGTACACATATGTCCTTCCTCCTTTCATCTACTCTTTCTGAGAGGGGAAATGTAGTTTATATACTTGCCAATTAGGGTTGAAAGACTGATTTTTCCGACCTTAGGCCGACTAGGAAACATTATTTCCCAAATTACAAACATAAAGACCTGAGGCCCCATAAGAGATCGGGCCCAAAATAGTGCCAGGGACCAGGGCGCTGGGCGCCATGGTCCCACCTGCAGGGACAGTAGGGTGCAAGGAGGATCAGGCCAGGGTGTTGAAAAATGCAGTTTTTGATCTCATAAATAGGGTTCGGGGTCTCCATTCAGGTTCAGTGTTGCGTCGCCATCATGAAGACCCAAATGCAGTCGAAATTGCAAGTGTCACAATTTTAGGAGGTTACAATTCTACGTATGTTGTGATCCTCCCTACTTATTCTTATATATTTTTGTTATAGAATTTTTCTTATTTATGATGTTTATTTTGTATCTCCTATTTTTATCTCACCCCCAAAAATATTTTTGTATGATTTATTTTCCCACTTGGAGACATATTTCCTTTTGATTCTTGAATGTTCAATTCTTTTCCTTTCATATGTGCTATGTCTAGAACATGTATTTTTTTATGTTCTTTGTTTTCTTATATGTTACATGTCTATATATGTTTTTGTTCTTCTTAATCCATTTATATACTTATTCTTATCATATTTTTATCTTATGATACTTATATGTTATAATTTTATGGTATTTATGTGTTTAATGTGGCTATAATGTGTAGGTATATTAGGAAATCATATTTTTCTTAAAATTTTATCTTATACCCACATGCTTTACATGTTAAGGTCCTTATCATACATATTTTATATCTTATTTTTTTATTCATGATCCATATCTAGTATTTATCAATATCATTAACTTGTTATTTATCTATTTTAGGGGAAACATCGGGGGAACATTGCTTTCACAAGTGTTTTTGCTACCCTTACCTATATTCTCACATGCCAATTGCATGATAACAACCTTAACCATATTTACATATTTTATCATGACCATATATCTTTCTTCTTGTCTTAAATTCCTCACTTCTTTTGTATGCAAACAAAGAGGGGACATATATATGTGACTACAACATTCCTTTGGTGAGATATTCTTTGCAATGATGCACTCTTAATCATTCCCATGTTGAAGGAAACTTAATAAACCTTTATGTTTTATCATAATCGTCTATTTAGTCAAAGTCCTACCACTTTTTTATTGGTTAGGGACTTGCCACTTTTCACTTAGATGAAATCATTGCTTTTAAAGATAGTTTTCAAGTAATTTGTAGTTAGCATCTTCCTTAATGTGTAATAATGTGAAGATAGCAATTACCATGGTGAAAACTAGGCAACCAGTGCCATGTGTAGAGACTTGCAACTCCTCCTTCAAGATTATGCATCATTCCTTCACTTTGTACACACTCACAACCTATCATTTCATAATAAAATTTGCATCTCCACTATGGCTTGTCATTGTTCTACCTAGGGTCCTCACCCTTCACAATAAACCTTTTGTCACCTTTTGGCTCATCCATAACTAACAGGTCCTACCTCTAACTGGGGGCATGGCCTCAACCTAGTGATGAAATTAGATCCTTGACATCACATGTTATGAGGAACATCACTTTTACACCTTCCTTATTTTCGCTTGTGACCCACAATAAAGTTTCACAAGAATCTCCAATCTGCAATAAAGTTTCACTCACATCGTCGATCTACAATAAAGATTCACTTACATCATCCATCCACAATAAAGTTTCACTTGCATTGTTAATCTGTCATAAAGTTTTTGTTTTCTCCACAGTAAGCATCCATTTCATGGAGTGAGACAATTTCTAATGAGACATGAGAAACATTTGGGCTCCAACTAAATCAATATTTTGAGTAGATCTACTGGTAGGAATGGTGATCCTATTTTCCTCATTAAATGTTTGTCCTTTACCTTGAGATACTATCAACATTTTGACCATATAAAAAAATTTAAACATATGTGACATAAGGATTTCACTGTCTATCAAGGTTTTAGGTCTTTTATTTTTCTTGTATTTTTATCTTTTGGTGACATGTTTCTAGTACTTCTCAAGGATGTCTATGGACTAGAGTGGCTAGGATAGGACATGTTCACCTAATTGCTTCTTGTAGATTGTTCTCTAGTAACACTATGGCTCATTAGAGGAATTGGTGGCCTATGATCATGAGGATATAATAAATCTAGTGTGAATAGGGGCATTCCTTGTTTGAAAGTGTCTTGTCTTCATGCAAATGGTATGCCAAGTATCTAGGCCAAATACATATCTGGATGGTCACAATCATTTTCTATAATAAGCTCAATGATGGTAAATGCACAAAAGATCATCACCCTCATATATTATACCTTCCATTATTCCCTCCATTGCCTCTCCTTTGACCTTCATCTCATGTAGTCCTATGTTGCTTGATTGAGTATAATGACATACCAAAAATACTAAGGGCATGTGCATTGCATTAGTGTCACATCATGCATCCACACAGGTCACCTCATAATACATCATCATCTATACCGCATAGGTAAATATATGCATATCCACATAATATCATTATGTATCCATCATGATAAAACATACATTTAAAGTAAGTCATGCATCATCATATAGAATCATGTAGAATCATCATAAAGAGTCATCATTAATGTATCTTATCATAAGCATCATACAACATAAATCATAACAGCATCACATTGTAATGGGTGAAAAATTAGGGTTTCCACCATTAGAGGAATGAAAACCGCTAATTTTCCATTAATTTCAAAAGAGGGGGGGAATCCAATAGATTTAGTCACAAATTAGAAATGATAAGGACTAAATACTGATTGGATTTAAGGGTGTGTAAATTTGTTTTCCCTCTTTTGTGAGTTGAAATGTTGTATTAAGATAAAGTGCTAAAAAATGAAGGTAAATATGTGCGTGAGACTGAGACACACACTTGGATATGAGAAGTATATGAAGATTTGGATCTAATCCTCAAGAAAGCTCCAAAAATGTCAGAACCGGAATGCTCATCACTCTAGTCCTCGTAACTTTTCACATGCCAAAGAGGGTTGATTCATCTCTGTAAATAATGCCTATTCTAAAGATCGTAGCTCTGTACCTATTTCCTACACATAGAAAGAAGGGGAAATAGGTTGGGATTAGGGGCTTTCCTTAGGTCAAACCCCTATTTTGGAATTAACCATGAAATTGAGATAAAGATAATTGAAATTTTTGTAAGATGGAAAGTTATCCTTTTGAGGGAGATGCTAAATAATGACTGAAAATTAAGTGATATACCTCCTTGTGAAGTTTTGTTTGTCTCCACACATAATTGGGGCTTGATGAAGTCCTCAACAAAATAGAATGAAATATGTCTACTTCAATGCTTTAATCTTGACTTTATTGTTGCTCCTAGGCTTGAAGGAAGACAGATTAATGCTCAATTACTCTTGAATGATTGATTTCTTGATGTCATATGATTGTCATATGCTTGATAGATGATTGATTGATGATGTGATAAATCTCAAATGAGAGGGGAAAACATCCTTTTATACTTGTCCATCAGATAAATTGCTAATTTCTCATCATGAGCCGACATGGAGAGAGGAATCCCACCCAGATTTGAAATGGGGAAGTGGGTTTTAAAGAGGCCCCAATTAGGGGAACTAGGGTGTGGTGCCCTGGTTCTACCCCCATTTAGGTCTAGGATAAGGTGTCATGTGCATAGAAAAATTAAAAAATGATGCAATGCATGAGGGACATGAGCATAATCAGGTCCCAATCAAGCCAAGGGCCACAAACACTAAGGTAGGGACCCAATGCGGTCAAAATTGTACAAGGGTGCAATTTTAGAATGCTACACACATGAACATCATATAAATCATATAGACTCATCACATCATGTAGAATAGCACTTCAGAACATATGCATATAAGTTATTGTCTAGAATAGATCTCAACTCATATATATCAAAAAATATTGTGCCATATACAATGATGTCAAAATTATAATGACTACTGAGAGCCCCAAAAATCACCCATAGGTATATCCATATCATCATACAATAAAAAACTGATACAAAATCTAGATTGGGAGGAGCTATGATGAACTCCCACTCGCAAAACCAACTAGTCTTGAAGGTTTCTAAGATCTTGATGATGGTTTGGCCCCTCCTATACCCATTATTAGTGATGGTGGTGGTCTCCCTCCACCTGCCCCTATATCCTGCCACTCCTAGTGACCTTACCCCTCTGCCTTTGTCTACTCCATCACTCTTTCCCAATCATGTGATAACCCATGCACCATCCTATAGTGTCTCTCCTAATTGGACCATCTCATCCTAGTTGACGTATCCTCCTTAGATCTCTAATTCATCTCCAAATACTTGACACCAAATAAACCTAAAATCATACCAATCATGGCAATCACCACTTCAGCTTTATCAGTTGCATTTGTCTATCACATTTTTCGCTTTAGCTTTATTAGGTGGATTTGTCTATCACATTTTTCACTCTAGCCCTAAATATCTATCATCTTTGTTATCCATGCACCCATAACAACCATGTGTACACATTTTCTAAGGATATCCTTTCCCCAACCTCTTATTTATAGGAGTTGTAACCCTAATTTCTCATGTTACACCTCTCTAGTCCACATGATCCCTTGTGATGTGTTCTTGGTTAGTCTTTTGTTTGTCTAACTTTGTCTTTTCCTTTTTCATGTTTAGCCTATCCTATCTCTTGTTGAGAGATTTCTTGAACTTTGTCTCTACTTTTTCACCCAATTTCTTAAAGAGGCATACCACCTTCATACCAAGGAAAAATTTGTGTATCAGTTAATCTGGATCTTCTTTTAAACAATGCGATAAATTACATTGTCTCAAAGAGGGAAAAAATGTCTAGACACCTAAAATTGTCCCAGTCTAATTAAATTAATTTTTTTTAATTTAATCAATTATTCCCCTTTCTTCTATTAATTAAATAAATATTTGTTTATTTAATTAATTCACTAATCCATTTTTAAGCCCTTTTCTATCCTAATTTAAATAAATATTTTTATTTATTTAAATTCTCTTTTTCTCAAATTAGGTAAATATTTTATTTATTCAATTTATGTGGCCCCTCGCTCTATTAATTAAATAAGTAGTTTAATTTATTTTTAAATTAATTCATTTAGCATTTTTCCCTTATTTATCTTAACCACTCCTTTTATTTTATATTTCCTCTACCTACCCATCAATCTTAGTCAGCCATATTCTATCCCACCTCTTCCTATCCATCCATTATATAAGAGGCTTCTTCCCCTCTCTTTTCAATCAATCAACCTTGGAGCATACTAACATTCTATCAAATTAACTTTAGCCTACATAAAGCTACATCATCACAACCACATCCATTCACCATTGACTTCTTGTGCAAGCATAAAAAATCCGAGAGCAACCATATCAAAGCAAGATCAATGGAGATATGAGAACAATGAAGATCAAACCCATTTGAATATGCGAAGGTATTATTTGAGTTATTTTATGATTTTGCATGTTTGATGGTGTTGGAAGCATGAGCTTCTATGATTGTCATTGATGTCAAACTTGGTTATCCAAATGGATGTTGGTCACAATATGCTCTTGGTTGTTGCACTTGTGTTTTGTGTTTGAGTTCAATACTTTTTGTGTTGGTTGTGGCATTTTACTTTGGATAGTTATCTATGTTCAATGGTAGGAAGTGTGTCTGTCAAAATGGCTCGGGAAGCTTTTGGTCCTCTTTGGATATGTTGCAAATTGTGTTGTTGTTTAGTGGATGTTGTTGTTGGAAACCAATAACACTGAGAGGGGGGGGTGAAATAGTGTTATACCGGAATAGTAGATTTTAGCCTTAACAAAACATTCATGCACGAACAGGTATATCAGTATAAACAGATTTGAAATAAGTAAAGCAACTAATAAGACAAACATATAAATGAGAACCATAACACACAAATTTATACGTGGAAAACTTCAATGAGGAAAAACCACGGTGGGATTTGTGACCCATAATATCAATCCATTGACCATGTGAAGAGATATTACAATATATGATGGGCCTACACTTGTAGGAAGGCTTACAGCCTAGAGCACACTACTCAATCACAATAGGAGCCTCACTGACTACAAAAAAATCCCGACAACAATCCAGAGAAGTGTGAACTGCTAAGATAGAATCTTCTATGCCAGAATACAGTTTTGGTTTAAGCTCTGTCTGATTCATTTGAAACCCTAAACCCCTTTACCAGAATAACCCTTACAATAAATTCCTCACATACATAGTCTTTCTGACATATTTCGCATCATATCACTTTTACATATCCATTACATTACCTCCCTACTATATCAAAATGATCTAATCAATCTTCCCTATATACCCTATACAAATTTATGCCTTATGTAGGCTTACAAAGATATATACAATATTAGATTACATGTCGGCCATATAACAAAAATGAATAAACATTAAAACAAATTCTCGATGTCGTATCTAAGACATGTCAGCCTCCAATACTGATAACCTTTACTATACCATGTTGGCCTACATTGTCGGTGACCAAAGAAACCTTCCTGACCTGCCGGTGTCAGTGTAGAATCTGTGAAGTGCTTGTCGGTACACCATATTAAGCTGTAACCCAAATTCATGTTGCCATCAATGGAAACATAGTGAAACCAACCGATAGTGTGTCAATTGCCAACAATCTCCCCCTTTGGCATTGATGGCAATGCTCATGTGAAAAATGGTCATGGTTTCATCTGCCAGTTTCATCCTGCCCTGCTCCCCTTGAGCTGAATATGCAAAAATCTGTAACTCCCCCTAATGTATGAAAATTTTTTATCCTTTTTTTCACATCTAAACTACTCCCCCTTTGATATCAATGCCCAAAAAAAAAAATGTCAAAGAATAAGAACTGTACAATGAATACCTCCAAAAATGTCTTACCGATGCTTGACCAGTTTAAAGATTTCCGAATAAGATTTCTCCAGTAATTCAACATAAGTATCCCAGCCAGTTTTGAATGTGTCGAAGATAGATACAAGTCTACTCAATAAATATGTAAAATATTCTTTCTCATTGACCTTTGCTAGTGTGGGCTTTCCCAGCATATCCATGCATTCCTTCTTATGTACACAAAGTGAATCCAATATTGGATTCACCAAACCTCTCAGACTTTTGGCTCTCTGAATGATTTTATCTCTTTCTTTTTCAAGAGTAGAAATTTGGTTCTCCAAAGTCAAAATTTGTTCATCAATTGATGTTGTCAAAGAAATTAGTCCATCAAAAGAGTTAGCAATACTAGCATTTTTCTCCTCTATCTCTTTTATCTTTTTATCTATATTTGTTGTAAGTATCCCAGTATTGCAACATACCCTGTATATGTTTGTACATTGTTTCAAATAATTTTCTATCAAAATTAGCTTCTCCTCAATCTTTTTCTTCTCTCTCTCAATGATCTGATCAAAAGAGGCTCTTTTAGCTTGAGTGAATCTTTCAAGTGCTTTCCAGTTAGAGATTTGCTATAAGGATTGAAAGTCTTTTGATATGTGCTTAGTTATTATCTTAAGCTTGCTGGAAGGGCTCGCTTCATTTTCAATCTTACATTCCAGGACCAATTTGTGCAAAACAGTTATTGACTGATCTATAATCCTCTTATTTGTGGTTCCCTCCTTCATTGGTTTCTAAGAAACCATCATCATCAGTTCTGTGGGACTCATCTTTGTGATGGTTTTATTTTCTACTAGAGAAGTGTCAATTGTCAATAATGATGTGCCAACAACTTGTTCCCTACCAGATTCCCCTATTTTCTCTGATGATTTATCCTTTATTATATCCTCACTTGCACAGGTGGCTTCACCACTTGGTGCACTCTGTGCAACTATTGGTTCCTCTCTAGGAATAATATCCTCAACTTGTACATTAGTATCCAAAGGACAATTTTCATTAATGTTTGTATCTTGTACAATATTCTCAGTATTAATCGGTGTTTCAGTATTTGTCTATACATTTGTGTTTATTGGTGGCTCACTTTCCACTATCTTAATATTTTTCAAAACTGAGGGTGGAGTACCCATGATCCCTTTTCCTTTCCCATCAACTGGTGTATCTAATGTATTTGTCTTTGTCTCCAGTGAGGTAAAGAATCCTCTGTGTTCTCACAAAAATTTAATCCATGCTTTCTGAGTTTCCTTTATTGTTTCATTCACTCTCCCTAGCATCGAATTAGTTATCCTATGTTTGTTATTGAATACCTTTCTGTCTGTAGCCTCAATTGTCTTATCCATTTCATTTGGAGTTATACTAACACAGATAGCTAATAGTTCTTGCATTTTAATGTTTTTATCTTCTTGCATAGCAGATAACCTTCTAGCATCTAATATGTTATATAACTCAGCCGATATTTGATTTTCTATCTCTATTAAGGCTTTCTTATAAATATCCAAATACAATAGAATTGCTTCCTCTACCTCTCTCTGCTCATCATCCTCTAAGTTTTCATAATAAAATTTAATATTCTTCAGCATGCCATCTTTAGTTATTTCATCAACAATTTATGCACAAGTTTTAGGTGTAACCTTGCCAAAATTAGTGTCATCCTTCTTCTTCCTCTTGACAGTATCGAATGCAGTTGTAGGTGTAGCCTTAGGTTCTTTCTTCTGTGTTGGTAACTTGATTGTGACCTTTCTAACCAGTTGCTTCTTTTCTTCTACCTTAGGTTCTTTTGGTTTCTTCCTAACAACCCTCTTGAAGGCTAATGGTGTGTCATCCTTTGATTCAAAATTTGCAATTATAGGTTCAATGTGAACTATCAGATCCTTCCTCTTTCTCCCTTTCTCTGAGACGTCATCAATAAGTGCCTTTATGTCCTTTGAGACCTCCTGTATAAATTTACTTGCTTTTCCTTCTTGTTTTTCCCTTCTCTTCTAGATGAACTTTGTTTCAACCTCTAGAGTCTTCTGATGTGCAATTCCATAGGGTTTCTCTGCCTCATCTATTTCTACATCAATTAGCATTTTCGCATAGGCATCAAGAATTTGTGCATCTACATCATATCCCATTTCCTCTATCTAAATATTTTGGGGCTTGACTGCCTCCATGAGAGTCACATCTTTCTTAACTATAAAACATATATCAGTAGAGTATTTCTCTACTATAGGGTATGTGCACAAAGATGGTGGTCATAAAAGTGGACACCACCCCCAAAAAACATGGAAAAACAAGTAGCGCGTACGCGGTTCTAAAATTTGAAATGACTGCGTACGCGCTTAGATTTATTGTTCCCAAGCCTAGAGAAGGTAGCGCGTACATGTTGCTTTTAGGGAAAGTAGCGCATACGCGCTAATAATCCTAAAAGAACTGTGTACGCGGTGCCTGTCAAAAAAAGTTTTTAAAAAAAAACTGGGTCTTCTTTTCTTGTGAATAGCTCATTTTTAGTTTGTTTTTTCTTCATTTTCTCTCGTAAACCGCAAATGGGGTGCTAGATTTCTCCTCCAGACACTATGGATCAAGGTTAGTTTTTGTTTATTTTTGTCTTTCTTTCCCGTTTGTTCAATTTATTTTACATTTTAAATTTAATTTCATTAATTTTGATTAATTTTTTTTATTTTTTGTTTAAAATACCAAATTCTTCTAATCCACAACAAGAAGAACCAAATGCACCTCCTAAAAACCCACAAGATACACCCCCAATTCCTCCTTTTGACCGCACACGTGAAACACAAGAGCAATTAATTAATCAGTTAGGATAAAATACGTCTAAAATCAATTGATTGATTGTTAAATTGAAAACATCCGAACTTGAGCATCATTAATCCCTTGCCACTAGCCTAGAAACATTAGCTTGTGGTGCCATATATGTTTCCACACAAATTACCAAATGGGGAAGCTTTAGGGATAGGTGTCATCAATTCTATGACGATGGGCTATCATACGAGGGAGTAAAAAACAAAAATATTAGTAAACAACAAATATGTGCCCTTTTTGTTGATCCCAAAACTAGTCAGTCATCACCTCTTAATGCAAAGAGGTTTCCCAAACATTGGTGTACCAATGTGCAGATGAAGAATCTTTTTTGGCAGAGGTGGTGGATGGTCTTTGATGATCCACCTTGTAATAATTATGAGGTGCCATTATATTTTTTGAGAAAATTATATTGTGAGTTTGTGCTCAATGTGCACCCAAACTATTTTGATATGAGAGAGTTCCATTGTAAAGGTGGTGGCTCTACCCAAGATAGACCTGGAGCCCATAGGAGATTACTTGCGGAGAGTCGCTACCCCCTAGCACCCAAACCCAAGGTGCATCAGGTTGTCCTAGTAGAGCTGAAAGATTCGATGGAGCTACAAACTCTTCAGGTGGCCACAATGTTGACTGGTGCCATCATCCAACATGGGACGTCGTTAGCACACCCTATTATATTGGATGATGAGCCATTAGTTACTCTAGGTGGCGACAGAGAGCCCATCTAGCACATGTGTGTCAGTTTCTCGGGGATAGATGATGCAGTCGATGCAGATGGATCCACATCTCATCTATGCACTATTTGCAGGAGTAGATGTTAGGCCCGCATGGCTGAGGATTTTGCGCTGACAAATGAGTTGATGGACATGGTGTTTGCCCATGAGCGACATACACAAGTGTGTTGATTTGAATTCATAGCATTTTATTTATTAGTCACTTTAAATTTGTAATTACATAAATGAATTTTCATTTATACATCGATTTAAATTAAGACAAATAATATGCATTTCAAGATGAAACAACGGTATCCCATACTTCTCCCCCAGTCACTACAACTGCAACTTCGATGTCTGAGGTATAAATTTTGTAACATGTTAAGATAGAATAGTACACTTTGAATTCAAAAAAATACAAGATATACTAACTATCTTTAATGCTTGGTCCAATTTTTGGTTTGTAGGTGTTGACAAGGGACCAAATGTCCTAGATTGATGACATCACACTCTTAGCAATCGATTTTGGCCTACAAGGCTATATGGTATCATATTTTGTACAACCCTTTTTATGTATTTTTTTGATGGAATATGCAAGTCATTTCAATTTAGATTTTTAAAATTGTGTTTAATTTATTATCTGTACTAATATCTCATGTTAATTTTGTTTTTTTAGGGTACCCCCTCCGCATCTAGGGCTCGTCCTAAGAAAAAGAATTCCTCGAAGATGCCAAAATGTGGGAAGAAGGTAATTGAACACATTTTTAGTTGTACAATTGTTTGAAAATGTTGAAATCAAGTATTGGTTGGGGTTTGTAGATTGATTAGTGTTTTTTGTCTATTTTACATGTACAACGACCATTGAGCTATGTGGATTTGTTGAATGCACCTGATTTGTTGGTGGATCAAGAGAGGGTGGAGGTATGTATCTCTACTTTATTTTCTTGATTTCATGATTATATGCACGCGTACATGTGAACTTTTGATATATTATAATCTTATAATTTTTTCATACAAGAAATATCCATACCTATTTCATCAATGGTGAACCCTCCTCTGTGCATTGGAGAAGCATCTCAGGATCCGGTACACTTTTGTTTGATATGTAAAATTAATTGTTTTAACCTACAACACTTATCCTTATATTAATTGTATTTAATCTTTGAACATTTTTTGTATAGGTAATAGTGACAGTTTCTCCACCAATGGTGAGCCATCCTCAGTCCATTGGAGAAGCATCTTAGGCACAAGTATGCCATTGTTCTCTATATTATAGTTTTTAAGTGTTTTTGATCTATTTAAGTTAGTACATTGTATTAATTGTACATTTAATCTACAATAGACCCCTTTTCAAGAAAACTCCTAAGAGTGACAAGGAGAGGAGAGCAAAGACATTAGCTACTAGATCAGCTGATGAGGTAATCTACATTTTAATTGCAAAGGAATTATAGTTAAATCCATAGTTATGTTGTTAATTGTGAACTATTTTCTACAAAAGAATTCTAACTTGGCTTTTGAATTATGGTTTTGTAGCCATCTACAGAGCAGCATACTGCATTGAAGAGGCTTGATTTTGATGATCCACCACAAGTTTAGGATCATATAGTGTTATTTTTGGTCATAGAATGACCAATACATGTAGATATATTCTAAATTTTTATTGTATATCGATTTGGACATGGCATATGCCATATTTTTGTAATACTTGTATTGACTTGGCAGACATGCATTTTTTATATATATAAATATCGATATTCGATCCAATAAATATGTACTAAGTTCATTATTTTGTATTCGTTGTATTTTGTGGTAGTCCTTTTATAAATTTAGTTGATCATTTGCCTATGTAATCAACAATATGAATATAAACAACAAAAATATATGATATAAACATTGCAATCATGGAATATGATTTGATAAATTCTCTAGAATGTTGAATTAACCCTACAAAACTCCTTGTATTTAGTTCATTATTATGTATTCACTGTATTTGGTGGCTGCCCTTTTATAAATTTAAATGAATATTTGCATATGTAATCAACAATATGAACATAAACAACAAAAAATGACAATATGAATATAAACAACAATATGTGTTTGGTACGAGAGCACCATCACGCTTGCAATGGTCAAATTTTGTTCATCGTGTGCACAAATCGACACCGTGAGTGCATCCACATGGGTATTTTTACACTAGGCATGCCCCTGTCATGCATCCCAAAGTGCCAGAATGTCAAGAGTCATACCATATCGGTGCGATCTCTCAAGTGCCTTGAGTCCAAAAAATTGTCAAAATTTGATGGACTATTTATTCAAATCTAGGACATATATGGTTGATCCATTTAAACCCGTGGGGTCACATGAGGCTCCTCTACAATGGCCTATCTTGGTTTTTTATGAATCGAAGCTATTTTCAATTAGTAACATTTTTTCACCTGCTGCAAAAACCATCAATTGCATGCAATGCAAAGTTGTAGGATTGGCTATAATTGATTCGGCTCCTCGTGTGCACAAATTGATGTTGCAAGCACATCTGGGTGGGAAGGTTTATGATAGGCATGCCCTTGTCATGCATCCCAAAGCATCAGAACATCGAGAGTCATACTGTATCGGGGCAATCTTTCAAGTGCCATGAGTCCAAAAAATTGTCAAAATTTGATGGATTGTTTCTTCCAATATAGGACACATATGGTCAATCCATTTGAACCCGTGGGGTTGCGTGAGGATCCTCTATAATGGCCTATCTTGTTTTTTGATGATTCGGAGCCATTTTCAATTGGTAGCATTTTTTCACCTACTGCAAAAACTGTCTGTTGCATGCAATGCAAAGTTGCAAGATTGGCTAGAATTGATTTGGTTTGTCATGTACACAAACCAACATCACAAGTGCATCTAGGTGGGTAGGTTTACTCGAGGCATGCCCCTTTCATGCATCCCAAAGCGTTGGAACATCGAGAGTCATACTGTACTGGGGCGATCTCTCAAGTGCCATGAGTCCAAAAAGTTGTCAAAATTTGATGGATTGTTTCTTCCAATCCAGGACACATATGGTCAATCCATTTGAACCCATGGGGTCACTTGAGGCTCCTCTATAATGGCCTATCTTGGTTTTTGACGAATCAGAGCCATTTTCAATTGGTAGCATTTTTTTGCCTACTGTAAAACCCATCAATTGTATGCAATACAAAGTTGCAAGATTGGCTAGGATTGATTCGGTTCGTTGTGTGCACAATCTAACCTCACGAGTGCATCTAGATGGGTAGGTTTATGCTATGCATTCTCCTCTCATGCATCCCAAAGCACTGGAATGTTGAGAGTCATACCATACCAGGGGGATCTCTCAAGTGCCCTGAGTCTAAAATATTGTCAAAATTTGACGGACTATTTCTTCAAATCCAGGACACATATGGTCAAACCGTTTGAACCTGTGGGGTCATGTGAGGCTCCTCTACAATATCCTATCTTGTTTTTTGATGAATCAAAGCCATTTTCAATTGGTAGCATTTTTTTGCCTGCTGCAAAAATCGTTAGTTGCATGCAATGCAAAGTTGCAGGATTGGCTAGAATTAATTTAGTTCATCGTGTGCACAAACCGATGTCACAAGTGCATTTGGGTGGATAGTTTTACATGAGGCATTCCCCTTTCATGCATCCCAAAGTTTTGGAAAATCAAGAGTCATACCCTACCGACACAATGTAGAAGTTGCTTGATAACTTTTTTGACAATTTTTTTGATAACAACGATAATTTTTGCTCAAATTGTATCTAGTCTCAATCTATGACCCCTATGACCCAATAATGACTCAAATAATTCTCCATGATTATACAAGAATCAAGAATGCTCATGATTGACCAGGGACACATCACATATACTCAAAACATAGTGACAAAACATTGACACACAAAATAGTCACAAAACATTGTCACATATTATTCAAAAATTTGCCTCTAAATATGGTCAAATCAGCTCTTGGCTATTTGATTATACAAAAAAATGTCTTACAAATCATCTCATGGGCTTTTATACAAAATTTGGCATTACAATATGTGCGATTCAGCTCATCACCATTTTAATATACAAAATTTGGCATGTACATATGTACAAATCAGCTCATTGCAATTTAAATATACAAAATTATGCCCCTAAACATGTAAAACTTAGCTCTGGGTATTTATATATACAAAAAATGAATATAGAATAATTCGTTGATGATTTATACAAAATTATTAAAATCATTCTACTCTAAACCATAGAATCAATCAAGTGAGCCTTCAGGATCAATTCTAACCCGTATTGTCTCGAGTATTGCCTCGTGGTCAGATTCACAAACTTTCCATAAAATCTTGTTATGAGGTCTACCACGATACTTCATCAAATGAATATTTGTTGCAACAAAAAGGTTAGAGAAATGAAGCATATGTTGGTGTGTTTCAAAGTCCTCAAACAACCAAAAATCAAAATTCTTGATAGGGTATCTCCGAAGCCATGTTCCTGTCACGACAACAGATCCTATTGGGTACTCAATACCCTCTCCGTCAATGATTGTGGTTGTCAATTTTCTTTCTGGCTCAACACAAAGACACAAATAGTAATTTGTTCCTTCTTCATTGTTCTCTTCTACAACAATTGCATACACATGACCTGCATTTTATAAAGTGTTAATTAATACCAAAAATAAAGTATGATGTACAACAAAATGAACCAAAAAGAATACTTGCAAAAAAATTAACTCAAAAAATCACCTGAATCCACTAGGTCAGATACATGGTCAAAATCCATTGATGTCTCCATCTGGCTCAATTATAGTGCTTTGGGAATTTGATATGAATCAATGGGAACCAATGGTCTACAAGACCATTTGTCAACCCACTCTTGTGATTCACATTCTTCCCACAAACAATGCATGCATGAAGAGAAAAAACATACCATCTATCTCGTATAAATTACCAGTGAACTTGAATTTGAACTCATAAATGAGTGCATGTCACTCGATCTTGCAACTGTACGACAATCTAGATAGTTTTCAATGTTAGATTGAGTGATCAACCAAAAATATCTATGAACCATTGACGTACCTGGATTACCTGGACCCATCATAGACTTACACCATTGCACAATTGTTTCTGCATCTATCAACTTAGTACCACCTTCGTACTTCAATTCTTCTCTAGCTAGGGCTCTTTTCACACATGCTCCTGCACCATTGTGCTCTCCCTTACCATGTCTAGCCTCAGTGAAATTCCAAAAATATTGTACACCGCTTGTCATATGCATCCTTGCATTTTTTAATTGTGCGGTCCAATTATCTGACCATATTAAGTGTCGGTTGTATCGTATGTTCCTTTCTCTTAAACTATCATAAAAAACTTTAAAGCATCCTTGTACAAACTCCAATGAATGAGTAAGATCATCACTTATGTAGAAGTGATACTCTCTTACAACCTTTCTATCCTCCTCTGTGCTATCATCTGCATGCATGAATGCTATGTGTACAAAAATAGAAACTTGTGCATTGCGATGATACATAGATTGCACTTCATTTTGAGGTTGTGGTGTATACTTTTCAGTGAAATAAATGTTAGAGTCAATGGTGCCAAGAGGAAATCTGTCCTTACATAACTTGAATTGCTCATCTAACGATTCAGCTCTATGTGTATGCATTATGTACTCATAAACTAGTTTCTCTTGAAATATTTTCATAAATTCAGCTACACATATATCATTTTTCATTAGCTCACATCTCTTCAAATATTTTCCATCTTTAACTCCATATGTGATTGTCTTGTATTTTCTGAAAGAAACTAGTTTCGTACCAATTTCATGTGTGCTCTCCAAATGTACGCATCTTGGTAAACATTGAAAACCACCACATATAGCACAAGAACCTTCCAAACAAGGCATCTTATAATAAATACAATCATCATGTCTATTACATAGCACACTTGAAATAAATTCTCTTACCGACTTAGGAGGTGCTTGTATATTGCATTCCTGCAAAACATCGTTAGTGTGCAAAGTAGAACAAATATGATGAAAAATATCATAGTGCATGGAAAATTCAATATGCATCCTACAACAACACGTGGTGCATACATGATTACTCTTAATATAAAAAGGTTTTTCCATTTCAAAAAATCTTTGAGAAATTCTTATTTGAGGAATTTTTTGAAGGAATCTTTCATAAAATTTAGTTTAAGTCATATTCAAATAGTGTTTGGCATGTGGCTCTCAATTTGTAGACCCAATTCACCTTCTAACAACATCTCTTTGGTTGGGCGAAACTCTTGTGTTGTCATACCAAAAATTTTCAATTAATGTTCTTAGTGCATCAACAACAATCTTGTCTTTGCATAGTAGTCTACTCGAGAATGCCCAAAGAGAATTATTGTTAGGTTCCTCTATTTTTCCCACCTCTTTAATGCTTTACTTAATGTTGTTCTACTAACGTTTAATGACTTGTTTTGCTTATCAAACGATCTTTTTTTATTTTCTTGGTCATTATGGTTGATGTAATGACATGTTGAGTGGCATTAGAATCTTTAGTACGTGATTTTGAACCAATAGCTTGATATGCATCAAATATATTTCTCACAATAGTTCTTTCACTATTACTTTTAGATGATATTAAGCCTAGAATTTTCATTGTTTCTCTAAAATTCAAATTTTTAATCATTTGAACAATTAATTGACATTTTGCAGTTTGATTTAAGTTTTCAAAATAGTTTTTCCATATTCTTTTAACCATTCTCCTACAAGTTAGTTCATTCATTTTATTGGGCATTGACTTCAATATATTCTCATCAATGTCAATTAGATACTTTGGTTTCCTACAAATGATTCTACGAGGTGTTAACATCGGTGCATTATGTACATTCAATTCATCAATTATAGAAGGTGTATATTCATCATTTAATTGATTATTCAATGTGGTATCTTCTTCAATTGCATTACGTTCTAATGAATAATGATGAACAGTTAGTACCAAACCAGTACTGAGAGGGGGGGTGAATCAGTACAGACAAAAAAAAACTTTCTTTGAATTAGTTTGAGTGCAAAGATGACACTTAACTAGTAAACAGTAACACCGGTCTAAATCAAGGCACTACCGGTAAAACAGTGAGAATATGAAAGACATAAACTAGTAACACTTAGATCTCCACACAATCTAATATCTCATTTCCACTTCACCCATATGCATAAATAAGTAGTATATCATCAGATATATAATGATTGCTGGTTCAACATGCTTTACCACTTGACAGAAAATATTAAAGCATCACATGAAAAGCATCACACACGACACACTGATTTTTCATGTGGAAACCCAACTGGGAAAAACCACGGTGGGGATGAATACCCATAGGCTATTCTTTGAACTCTTCTGAAGTTCACTCTATTAGGAGCCTAGTCTGGTTAAAGACTTTTACAATAGGTTCTTCTAGGAACTGATCCTGCTAGGGATCACCTGGTGAAGGGATGGCTAAATACCCGGTTAAAGGTTACCTCACAAGAGGATTTGAAGAACTCATTGAATTGAGTCACCCTGTTAAAGGATTTACACAAAGCCTGTTAAAGCTACTTGGTTAAGGGATTTTCCAAATACTAAAATGGTTAGAAGTCAACAGGTAATACACTGATCTGATAATAGCACACAATGCCAAGGCAGATCCTCTTAAGCTCCTTTGCTTCTGCAATCACACTCTACAGGTATCCACACACTTCTTCGGTTTGGCAAGAGTCAAGTATCTCTTCACTTGGATACTCACATAACATTTGTCAACAACTTCAAAATGAAAAACATCATTGACCTTATAGGAAATAGATAGGTCAGTAGCATAAACCCTAAACCCTAAAAATTTAGGTTTAACAATTCAATCAGTTAAATCCTGACCATTAATCATATTGCATTGAATACAACAGTCCTGAATAGATCTCAAGACGTTCTCCAACGTTCATTCTTTGTCACTTTAGGAAGTTGATAACCCATCATGTGCTCTCCATCGTTTACAGAGGCTTCACACATTCCCGAGGTAGATAGGATCAATCTCCATGCAAGATCCTCAAGGAAATCCTTCACGCACCCAAGGCTGACGTGGAAACACTATTTGATCTTCATTACAATGCTAACTCATCACAAGATGTCATCGGTTGAATCACAAAGGCTTGGAATGCATCAACTGGAAACCCTGAAGCTGAGACTACCAACCGGTACTCATGCCAAATGAAACCTCGATACAAAACTTCCCATATATATACCGGTTCTCATTCCAACATACCGCTTCACTTTTTCACATATACCGGTTCACAATATCATACCAGTTCTCTTGCCAGTTTTCTTACTTCAATATACTGGTTCATACTTCAGCATATTGATATCAATGACAACATACAATATCATCATGTCATCAAGCTTTGTACATATGCCAACAATCTCCCCCTTTGGCATTGATGGCAATATACAAAGATATCTCTTTGCTTCTCATCTTTTCCCCAATACTGTAGATATCTTCTCCACTTCACATCTTCTCCCCCTTTGACAACAATGCCAAAGTGGAGGCACAAACAGCTATGTTCCACTATGCTGCTCCCCCTAAGGAGTATCATCCTTCAACACACCAATCCTGAATAAGATTTATCAATACAATACCTGACTGATGTGGAGCACACACCTTTAGTTCACCTCTTGAAGGGGTAGCACCCCTAATTCACCTCTTAAATAGGTAAATGTAGCCTTCGGTAGAGGCTTCGTGAATATGTCTGCTAATTGCTCCTTACTGGAAACATGTTCCAATACAACCTCTTTGTTATGAACCTTCTCCCTCAATAAATGATACTTGAGCTCCAAGTGTTTGGTTCTAGCATGCAAAACTGGATTCTTGAAAATATTAATTGCACTTGTGTTGTCACAGAATATACTCACCAATTCAGATACAACAACTTTGAAACCACTTAATACATGCTTCATCCAAATTGTCTGGGTGCAGTTCATAAATGCTGCAACATATTCTACTTCTGCTATAGACTGAGAGAAACAACTTTTCTTCTTACTCATCCATGAGACTAGTCTACCACCAAGAAAGAATGCACCACCGGTTGTGCTCTTCTGGTCATCCACATTACCAGCCCAATCAGCATCTGTAAACACTTTTAGTTGAAATCATTATTGTATAGATACCATAATCCATAGTCAATAGTTCCCTTTAGATATCTAAGAATCTGCTTGATTGGTACCAAGTGGGATTCTCTTGGACTTTTCTAGAACTGTGCAGTAATGCCTACTGCATGTGCAATGTCCAGTCTACTATGTACTACATAGTGCAACTTACCAATCATTGATCGGTATTCCTTCTCATTCACCAACGCTGAGTCATCCTCTTTTGATAATTTACAATTGGTCACCATTAGTGTACCAACCGGTTTATTGTCTTCCGTGCCAAAGGTCTTCAATACCTCTTTGACATACTTGGACTGAGTGATAAAGATACCATCTTTCATTTGTTGAATCTGTAGTCCAATGAAGAACTTAATCTCCCCTATAAGTGACATCTCAAATTCCTTCTTCATCTCATCTACAAAATCATGACTCATCTTGTCATCTCCACAAAAAATTATGTCATCAACAAATACTTCACATATCATAATTTGATCTCCTTCTGACGTCAAATAGATATTGCTATTTTCACTTGTTCTTTCAAATTCAATCTTCACAAGATGGGAGTGTAAGCATTCATACCATGCTCTAGGTGTTTGCTTCAATCCATACAAGGATTTATGTAGTCTACACACCATGTCACTATCTTCTGATAGGGCAAACCCATCTGGTTTCTCTATATACACCTCCTCTTCAAGTATTCCATTCAAAAATGTAGATTTTACATCCATTTGATATACTTTGAATCCCTTGAAGGCTACATATGCAAGAAGCATACAAACTCCTTCCAATCTAGCTACTGGAGCAAAGGTTTCTCCATAGTCTTCTCCTTCTTCTTGAGCATATCCCTTACACACCAGTCTGGCTTTGTTTCTTACCACTGTGCCATCTTCATTTAGCTTATTTTTGAAAACCCATTTGGTTCCAATGACATTTTTATGCTTAGGTCTGGGTACCAAAGACCATGTACTATTCTTTTCTATTTGGTCAAGTTCCTCTTCCATAGCCTTGATCCAGTATTCATCTTTATGTGCCTCTTTAAATGTTTTAGGCTCAAATTAAGAGATCATGCAAGAATTTTCTTTGACCTTTCTTCTTGTAAGAATTCCTGCATCCTTATCTCCTACGATTTGCTTTGGATCATGATTCATCTTTACATACCTAGGAATGATCTTAGTTGTTTCCTCTTTCTTTTCTTCTTCATCCTCATCTTCATCAGCATCAACATCTACCGGTGTAGGAGTACTATTGCTGGTACTGGGCTATTTTGCAACCGGTTCCCAGAAGGTTACAACTGGTTCATCTACCACTTGCTCACTGTCAGTTTCCTTAGGTTTCTTAGAGGTTTCATCAACTCTAACATTGATACTTTCAACAATTCTCTGACTCTTATTGTTGAAACATTTGAGAGCTTTTCTCTTGGTGGAATACCCTAGGAATATTTTCTCATCACATTCTGCATCAAACTTTCTCTGATGTTCACTCCTCTTGATATAACATTTGCTACCAAACACTCTAAAGTAGCTTACCACTGGTGTCTTACTGGTCCAATACTCATAAGGAGTTTTATCCTTACCTTTCTTGATGAGTACCCAGTTCATAGTGTAGACTGTAGTGCTCACTGCTTCTCTCTAGAAGGTGTGAGCAACCTTCCCTTGAATCAACATCATTCTTGCTACTTCAACTACAGTCCGCTTGTTCCTCTCTGCTAGGCCATTCTATTCTGGAGTCCGGGGGGTAGACAATTGCCTCTTGATGTCGTTCTCTTCATAGTACTTGTTGAATTCACCGAAAGTGAATTCTCCTCCTTGATCAGTTCTTAGGCACTTAATCCACTTACCACTTTCTTTTTTGACTAGAGCTCTAAAAGCTTTGAACTTTCCAAAAGCTTCAAACTTATCTTTCAAGAATGTGACTCACATCATTCTTGAGAAATCATCAGTGAGAATCATAAAGTACCTATCTCCATGCACACTCCTAGTTTTCATAGGACCACACAAATCAATATGCACAAGATCAAGTAAATTGTCTGCATTGAAAGATTTACCTTTGAAGGTTGAGGAAGATATTTTCCCTAGTTGACATTCTCTGCACAAAGGATTCTCCAGTTTGCTCAACACAGGAAATCCTCTTACTTCCTTGATCTTACTGGCCTTCACAATATTATCAAAGTTTACATGGCAGAGTTTCCTATGCCATATCCAACTATCATCAAACTTAGCCATGAGATATGTACTGATATATGCATTCAACTGAAATAAGTTACCTCTAGTTTCCATACCGGTGGCCATTAGTTCACCACTCTTTCCTTTTATTTTGCACACTCCATCATTGAATTCCAGAGTGAGTCCATTATCATTCAGCTGGGTAACACTCAAAAGGTTGTGTCTAAGACCTTCTACCCAATATGCATTATCAACAGTGCTTTTCCCATTTAGAGAGATGGACCCTCTACCTTTTACCATACATGGTGCATCATTACCAAATCGGAGCACACCACCATCATACTCTTCCAGATACAAAAACTTACTCTGGTCACCAGTCATGTGGTGAGAACAACCACTGTCAATAATCCACTCATTGGAATTATCAAAGTGGGAGACAAGAGCCTTCTTGTCTGACACATCTTCCTTAACTACTACAAACACAATGTCTTCACTTTCTTCATCTTCTGATTCCTCATCACTGACACCTTCATCAACTGCTACAAAATAGTTTCTCATGTTTCCTCCTTTGAACTTCTTGAACTTCTCTGGTTTGTCCTTATTATCACCATTAGGATAGTTTATAGCAATGTGTCCTATCCTATTGCAAGAAAATCATTTCAAAGGGAGCTTACCTCTGTATTTACTAGTTCCCTTAGGAAGTCTCTTGGCAAGAAGAATATCAAATTCCACCAGGATCTCCTCATCATCCATTTCTCTGCTTTGTCTTGGTTCACAACTGGTACTAGCTTCTTTTCCCTTTCTAGATGGTGCAGTAGATTCTCTAAAGGCCGATTCAGTCTTCTGAATACTACCATCATAATTATTTAGCTCATATGCGATCAACTTAGCAATGATGGAGTCTAGGGATACCTTTGTCTTGTCTATAGACCTCAACTCTTGAATAGCAGCAACCCTTATTACATAGACTGGTAACAAGGATCTCAAGACTTTGCTAACAATAGTGGAATTGTCTATTTTACTTCCTGCACTCTTGATGTCTACAACAACAGTTTTGATTCTTATTCCATATTGTTGAATGGTCTCTCCTTCAACCATCCGCATGTCTTCAAACTTTCCCCTAAGGCTCTCTTCTTTAGCTTGTTTCAAATGCTCATCACTGTCATAGATATTCTCCAGAGCATCCCATACTTCTTTGGGATTATCTTTATCCTGAACATCAATAAACTCAATGTCAGATAGACTATTGATTAGGGCTTCCATGACTTGCTCATTCTCTTGAATCTCTCTTTTTTATCATCGGTGAGAGTACCGGTAGGAATAACATATGCATTCTCAACATAGCTTTAGTGTTGAGCACCCATGCTTCTAATGTAGTTATTCATTTTGTCCTTCCATATCTTAAAGTTATCTCTATTAAACTTTGGACCTATGTAGGGGGAAAAGTGAGACTAGGTTAACATGCCCTAATCCTACCTTTTGACACACATTACGGAATACAAAAGAGCCTAGAGGTATCACACAATTGGCTACTTCTTTTTGTGAAAGAGAGAGCCACGGGCTACCTATTAGGATTTCTATTCCTTTGTTGAAATTGAAAGATAAAATGATGCATGTACAAACGAATAAGAAGATTACAAAATTGAGATTAAACAATGAACAGCTGTAAATACAAGGATGAAATAAGAATGTAGATGTGTACCTAGAGTCAAAATCTGATTGAAAATGTTCGGGACGGGGGCACGGGTGCCACTGTCCTGATATAGTACCAAAAACTGCTCCTGAAACTGTTGTCTTACACTCTGGAAACTGTCGGAAATGCTGTCTGTTAGGAGGACCAGGGCACCCAACGTCTCTGTCCCAGGGACCAGGGCACCTAGTGCCCCTGTCCTGGCAAGACCAGGGTGCCCCACGCCCCTATCTAGGTCTTTTGCTCTGCAATTTGGTGTGGAGTGCTGTCTCGACCTGCTCTTCCTGGATCTGTCACCTGCGGCATCGTCCGAGTCCTGAAACCTGCACTTATATCTGAAAAGGGTATGGGCGGCTATATAGGGTTTTGCCTTAGTCAAACCCCTGCTTCGGTGATTTCCACCTCCATGAATAGCCAAGTTGTATTGTAAAATGTATTGTGTGTGCAGACCTAGTGTGTGTGCAAGGTCCTAAAATGCAAGCAAGCAAACTAGAGCAACCTAGAAAGTAAACCCTAATTGCCTGTAAATGATGATGTAAATGCTCTAAATCAAGATGCAAAGTGATCTAAAGCATGAATAAAGGATATATTGAAGCTTATGTAAAGACATGAAAACAACATGAAATCATACCCAACCCCCAAGGGAGGAGTACAAGCCAATCTTCAGTCGGTCATCTCCTATTGTTCTTCAATGTCTTCCAAGCCCTAAATGGATGAATGAAATTGATAAATGCTTGATAGAGGGATGTTGAATGTTGTTGAAGTCTTCAAAGATCTACTCTTTCGCTGCATATGAGGTTCCTGAAAACAAAAATTGGATCCCTTCAAATGAAGAAAGAGAGCTCTTATGTATGGAACCCTAGGTCGTAATTTCATCTTTTGGCCGACTTAGAGATTGAATTTCCTGCCAATTTCTTGGGGTTAAGCTTTATTTTATGATTGGATTGTGCTCCTAAAATTTTGAGAAAAATGTCCGGGACCATGTGCACTCCGGGCGCCACGGTCCCGACAACTTTTCACCAAATTTTCAAGGCCATCAGATATGATGATTTTAGAGAGAATCCTAAAGTTATAGGTGATTTCGAGATTTTTTGACCCTCGAAACCAAGCCCCCAAGTTCAAAATAGGACTTAATTAGGGTTTTTGATTGAGTGATGTATTGGAGGAATAAAATGAAAAGGGCATGCTTTAACGAAAGGGCCCAACTTTATGATGCAGAGGATGATGAAATAGGACCTTAGACCTAATTAATTTGATTAATTAAGTGCTAAAATAGAAATGCAATGCAAAATGTAAAATGCACCAAGGCGGGTGCTAAACTAGGTGTGAAATTGTACCACCCTAGCAAGTGCGTACAATTTACAACGCTACATTTAGCCCCCACTTTAGTGGTCATATGAGTACTATGTGCATATGCAAGCTAAAGTACAGAAAAGTAAACATCATTTGAAAAAGGATATATCCATAAGTTGTTGGATGAAGCCCCCAGCGGTATCTGCAGTACACAGTTAGGAACTGCACCCTACAAAACACACGTTAGATCACAAAATCACCTAATGCTTACTAAGGAAAGTGATGAAATTTGTGAGTAGCTATATGCCCCCCCTGTTTCAACTTGCTTATTAGGGAGGTGAAACAGGGTAGCATGTTTACTTACGACAAATTGTGTAAGAGAGTATTGATGAGGGATGTTCACTAAATAGGCTTCATCAAAGCACTTTTTGGAACATCCCGAGAGTAGGGGAATGAAAATACGATTCCTACGCAACAAACGGCTCAAAAATCCCGTCTCCCAAACTCAAGTTATGATGAAATGAGTGATAGAGGAAAATTAGGGTTTTGAAAGTAAAGGTAAAGGAATGAAAGTATATACTTTGAAAGTGACATTTGCATTTGTCACTTTGTTGATTTCGGAATACTATTCATTGTAGCAAAGCCCACATAGCCATCATCATGCCTTCATGATGATCGGAGCATCCCACAAGGATTGAGATCCTGCGCCAGGCCGTGATCGACGACGAGCCACTGGACGAGGTGAGTTGACTGAATGTTGACTTTTGATTTTCTGCATTTTGACTTTTTGTGATCGTTTGCGGGCCCTGAAGTCTGACCCGGGCCCCACCCAGGGTGCCATGGTCCCTGTGGGGCGCCATGGTCCCCTTAGGGTGCCATGGTCCCAATCAGGACTTGGTGAGTGATTTCAGGGTTAGCATACGATGTTCGACAGTTTGCATGAGTGATTTTGATGATTGAGTACTAATTACAATTATGTTTTTGTGTTGCAGGGTCTCCCATACATGAGAGAGCATACGATGAGATAGATTCTTCATAGTTTGCGAGATCAGATTCCGCAGCTGACTCAGGCAGAGAGAGACACATTGTCGATCGTGGGATTATGGTATGCGATCCTCATTGCAGCCATTCGGTTCCATCTTGCGATGCTGATGGCATTGATGGAATGATGGGATCCTGACACATGCACATTTCATCTTCCAGTAGGGGAGCTGACGGTTACACTTGAGGATGTGTACCGCATACTTCATCTTCCTATTAGAGGAGCTACTGTGACATACGCGACCGATCGGTTAGCAGAGGACCATCAGAGAGAGTAGGTATATTGCATAGGGAGAGTCATGCTGAGCGAGATGAGAGGTCGTGTCATGGTCAGCTGGCTCTTACATCCTACAGGAGAGGTGCCCCTTGTGAGATGCCTTATGATCGCCATCATAGCACTAGCCGTCTTCCCTAATGGGCGAGGTACGCATATGCATGGGGGTCTCACATGGTGCATCAGAGCTATGGAGAGACACAGGATAGTATATGCTTGGGGTTGGAGTATGCTTGCACATCTCTATCACGACCTTGAGGAGTATGTGTTTGGACAGGGTTGCAGCTTGATGACATGCACACTTCTGCAGGTGTGGATATTTGAGCACTTCACATGCACCAGGCCTATCGGCTTTTCGATGAGTATGGCTAGCGAGCGACCTAGGACGTTTGCTTATCCACTTACCAGTGAGTGGAGATTTGGAGATCTGTTATATTGGAGAGTGATATTTGATAGATTGACAGCCGAGGTGACAGTATGGAGACCCTATCTATGGATGCACAGATGGGATGGGATGGAGAGATAGTTAGCATGCCTACAGAGGAACCGCCTACTGCAGGGACGATATTCACATATCATAGTCCCATTCTACTTCGACCTAGTACAAAGGCAGTTTGGGCTAGAGCATTGTGTTCCAGCCGATGTACCCATCTATACTCGACACTCACGAGTCCTTCCCAGACCTAGAGCAGTAGCGAGACCGACGATAGATGACATTGAGACTACAGATATAGAGGGATCTGATTAGGATGTAGTCACTGATTACTCTACAGAGCCTAGAGCACGGCGCAGGTATGTCTCATGGTTTATGAGATCATACCCAGGGCCTATCTTTCCACTAGATCACCCGACAGGCCATCTAGGCCCATGGAGACATGGAGACCGAGATGAGGACTAGGGATCCAGGTCAGAGGAGCCAGAGGAGGGAGAGGGTCATGAGGAGGTAGGAGATCGCGATCCACCCACAGGAGATCAGCCTAGTGCCAAGGAGGAGGAGGAGGAGGAGGACACGGATAGAGATGAGGATGAGGAGGATGCAGGTGAGGATGCGGATGAGGACGAGGATGAGGATGACGAGGAGGATGACAAGGAGGAGGAGGATAGAGATGATGAGGAGGGGTTAGATGTAGCTCCCCACCATTCAGGAGATGATACCATAGCTCTGGATCCTCCTCTTATTCCCCAAAAGGGGGATCATGAGGCGATACGGAGACCTATTTCTAGTACCGTCCAACCTACACCCATCATGCACAGATTATTCAAGCAAGGGGAGCCTAGTAGTTCCCACTCACAGATGCTAGCATATCATGATCCCTACTAGCGTGAGGGAGATCCAGGTATAGTAGGTTTATATTGATTGATTAATGTTTTGATGATATAGAATGGTACTAATACAAAAATCTGTTCTACTGCTACAGCTAATGTGCAGGAGTGGCACTCCCTGATTCAGCAAGCAGTGACAGACATTTCCATGATGGCACAGATCCCCAGTTGCTCACAGATTGCTTATAGGCCTCAGGGGAACGTGAGTCGGCATGAGGACTTGTTTTCCCCATTCCGAGTATAGGTAGACATATGGAGGGAGAGAGAGAGAGAGTCCTATCAGAGGACCTTCAGCAAGCGCAGTGAGATCTAGTAGCTGCTCAGGCTGAGGCTACCTCCTATTGTGTGATCCTTATGGATAGGGATCATAGGAGTTCCTCTCGGAGTCACTCATGGTCTATATCGTGCTACACACCTATGGGTCCACCTGCACGGCCGGATCAGGAGGGAGCATCTAGTCGACACTCTCTAGCCACCAGCCCTAGGGATAGGAGATGATTTTATGATGTAGGATAGGTCACATTTTGGATGTACAATGACCTATATTTGTATATGATCCACATATATATATATATATATACATGTTTCTCGTTGTCTCACGTGTTATCTTTAATGCTTAAAACAATGTATATTTTGTTTTGATTAAATCTAATACATTTGGTAGATGTACATGTATGTTCAGGATTTAATTTCCATGTGATTGATTTCTCAATGCTCCATGATTAAATTGATACATGTGTGACTTAATTAAAATATTTAATCAAGTACTACATTGATGATAGGGAAGAAATATGCATTAAGTCTAAGAATCATATAACTAGTGTGATTTAATTTTGAACTTAAATACAACATGATACAATTCTACTTAACGCATGAGACATTGTAGAATATGCTAGCATAATGGAAATGTAAATCTTTTACAATTTACATAAATGAATTCAAGACAAACTATAAAGTAAAGAAACACGCTTGTCAAGAACGAAGCAATATAGATTAAACACCATAACATTTAATTCTATTTTGCTCTAATTAGGAGATACTAACATATTACCCAATGTTGAAGAACTGAAAAGAAAATAAATAAGGAATGAAGAATTAAGCATAATATCTACGCAAGTGCATAGCATTGATAGGTTCTTTAAGAGGCGTACCATCTACATCAGCTATTTTGTAAGCACCTGATCCATAATCTTCAATAATGATGTATGGTCCAAGCCAATTAGGACTAAATTTTTCCTTTTCTGCAGGTAAGGCATTCACATTGCGCTGATTCTCATAGAGGACTAAGTCACCTACTGAGAAGGAACTTTGAATCACCTTATCATTATAGCTTCGTTGTAGAGTTTTGTGATACGCTTGAATATGCTCAAGAGCGTTTATACGATGTTCATCAAGTATCTCAAGCTGTTGAAGTCGTTGTTCTCTATAAGAGTCATCATCTACTATACCTTTGAGAGAAACCCTAAGTGATGGAATCTCTAACTCTAAAAGCATAATAGCGTCAGCACCATAAACAAGATTATAAGGAGTAGTTCCTGTAGCAATTCGTACACTCATTTGGTAGGCCCAAAGAGCATAGATTAGCTGATTACTCCAATCCTTACCATGCTTATTCATGGTTTTGCGAAGAATTTGTTCAATTATCTTATTAGATGATTCAACTTGACCATTTGATTGAGGATAGTATGGCATAGAAAATCGATGTTTGATATGATACTTCTCAAGGAATTTCTTCACGTCCTTGTTCTTAAATGATGTCCCATTATCTAAGATTATAGTGGAAGGTATCCTAAATCAAGAAATGATGTTTTCTAAGAGAAATTGACAAATCACTTCAACAGTAGTAGAGTGAAGGGGAATAGCTTCTACCCACTTCGTAAAGTAATCTGTTGCAGTTATAATGAAGGTGTGTCCTTGAGATGAAGGAGGAGAGATTTTACCAATGAGATCCAAACCCCATGTGGAGAAAGGCCAAGAAGATACTTGAGAATGAAGTTCTTGGGCAGGAGCATGAATCAGATTATTGTGTTGTTGACATTGATGACATTTCTTAACAAATGAAAAAGAATCTTTCTGCATAGTTTGCCAATAGTATCCCATACAAAGCAATCTTTGAACCAAGGATTTGCCTCCGAAATGCCCCCCACAGGCACCTGAATGTGCCTCTTCAAGAGCAACGGGGATTTCCAATTTGTTAAGACAGTGAAGGAGAAGATCATCATAACCCCTTCGGTAAAGGACATTAGAAAGAATAATATACCTAGCAGACAGCTTGCGGATTCTAGCCCTAGTGTTCCTATTGGTGGAATCAGGAAAGGTACCATCAGTCAAATATCTTACGATATGCGAATACCATTCATCTGAATCTACAAAGTCACAACATGTTACCAAGCTAGAATCGTCTACAGTAGCTAGAGAAATAAGGTTGTGAATAACAAATTTAAGATCAACCATAGGGTCCTCTAAAGATACAAGAGAAGCCACACATGCCATTGCGTCTGCATGTCGATTATCTTTTCAAGGAATAGGTTCCATGGTATAAGAATCAAATTTTTGTAATAAAGAGATAGCAAGATCTTTATATTGTGACAATTTGTCTTGTTTTGCTTGATACAGTCCTGTTACTTGTCTTATAATCAATTGAGAATCTCCATAAATATGTATGTGTTTTATGTTCAGAGCTAAGGCTGCTTTTATTCCCGCTATAAGGGCCTCATACTCAGAAATGTTATTGGTACACAAGAAATTTAGATGATAGGATAAGGGAATAGATTTCCTTGTAGGAGAAATCAGAACAACACCTGCCCCCAATCCCGTACGACACTTAGAACCATCAAAGTATAATTCCCAAGTTTCATCTTTCTCTATAGAAAGAATGAAGTCATCAGGGAAAGACTCAGAATTAGGGAAGGAGAAAGGTGAAGGGGACTCAACTAAGTGGTCGGTCAATGCTTGCCCTTTAATTGCTCTTTGAGAAACAAATTTAAGGTCAAATTTAGTTAACATCATAACCCACTTAGCTAGGCATCCTGATAAATCAGTTTTAGAGAAAAGATGCTTCAGAGGATCAAACTTTACCATGACGTGGACTTCTGAATTTAAAAGATAATGTCTCAATTTCTGAGTCGCAAACACCAAGACCAAGCATTGTCTTTCTATTGCAGAATATCGGGTCTCATAATCGAGTAAGGTACGACTTATGTAATAAACTGGACATTCCTTACCATCCTTATCATGTTGTGCCAACAATGCTGCGAGAGCATGAGAGGAAGCAGCTGTATATAGAAGGAAAGGTTTAGAATGTTCGGTAGGTTGAAGAATAGGAGGACTAGCCAAATACACTTTTAAATCTTCAAATGCTTGCTGATAATCTTCGTTCCATTGAAAAGTGATATCCTTTTTAAGAAGTTGAGTAAAAGGAAAGGTACGATCCGCAAGTTGAGATACGAACCTACAAATAGCTTGAATCTTTCCTTGTAAGCTTTTAAGTTGAGACACATTTCTAGGAGGTGGCATGTTGACAATAGCATCTATTTTCTTAGTGTCCACCTCGATCCCATGATGCGAAACTATGAATCCTAATAGTTTTCCCCTATCCACACCGAAAACACATTTTCGGGGATTCAAGCGCATGTGATATTTACGAACTCTTTCAAAGATTTGACGAAGGATTTTAATGTGATCTATGCGAAGAATGGATTTGGCTAAAATATCATCAACATAATCCTCTAAAATCTTATGCATATAATCATGGAAGATAAGGGTCATCGCTCGTTGATAAGTTGCACCAGCATTTTTAAGTCCAAAAGGCATCATTATCCAACAAAACGTACCCCAAGGAGTGGTGAAGGTGGTTTTAAATTGATCTTGAGGGTTAATGAAAATTTGATTGTATCTTGAAAAACCATCCATGAAGGATAACAAGGCATGTCCTGCCGTAGAATCAACTATAATGTCAATGTTTGGAAGAGGGAAATCATCTTTTAAAGAAGTCCTATTTAAATCTCAAAAATCGGTACACATTCTTATTTTATTATCTGGTTTAGCCACAGTGACAATATTTGAAATCCATGGGGAATAGTCAATAGGGCGAATAAATCTAGCCTCCAATAATTTTTCAATCTTAGCCTTAACAAGCAGAGCCACCTTAGGATTCATTTTTCAAATTTTTTGTTTCACGGGCTTAGCATCAAGAACTAAGACAATGTTATGAGTAACAATCTTAGGATCTATACCAGGCATGTCAGAGTATTGCCAAGCAAAGATCTCGGGGAATTCATGCAATAAATCTTCATATTGTTTTTGTTCCTCTTCATCCAAACATTTTCCAATTTTAATAACTTTCTCTTTATTGCAAGGATCCATCTTAACATCAGTGGTGTCACTTATGAGAAGATTACTTTGTTGAGGAGTATCCTTTAACTGAGGGAATTCTTTCACAATCTCATCATTAGCAATCTCTTTTCCAAAATAGGCTTCAGTGTTCAAACAGTAAGGGAGTCCCCTATTGTGATGATAACGAGGAAGAGTGTCATAGGCTCCCAAGAATTCAGCTAAAGCATCATCGGTAGGGAAGA
This sequence comes from Cryptomeria japonica, assembly GCF_030272615.1. NCBI lineage: Eukaryota > Viridiplantae > Streptophyta > Pinopsida > Cupressales > Cupressaceae > Cryptomeria > Cryptomeria japonica. Next base: position 836,265,367 of record NC_081414.1, on the reverse strand, counting down.
CATCCAAAGCATAGGCACACGAAGGATCCCCATCAATATACTCAGGGTGTTGCATTGATAGAGATGTAGAAATAGTATTAACACTAATGCATGGTCTTTTAGAAGCTTTAGTGCGTTTGCAGGGATTATAGCCAAGTCCAAAGGCATAATTGTGAAAATTAGTCTCTAGAGGAACTTTTATCCCTTGTTCATGAGCACCACAACCATTTCCATGATACCCATGCTTAGCAAAAATGCGAAAACCACGACCATAATGATCAACCATTTCAGAAAGAGAAGGTGGTTTTTCATAAGACAAAGAATCAAACTCTTCATAAATAGAGGTGTGAGGAGAAGAAGTTTGAGAAGCGGCCACAAAATTATTACTCATAGGTTCAGGTAAGATTGACTGATTTTTAGCTTCTTCCTTCTTTTCAACCTTAAGCTCTCTAGAAGGAACCTTATATTCACCTACAAAGGTGGGATTGAAATCAAGAGATCCCCAATCATCTTCTGTGAGAACCTTCTCTAGATCAAAATCCTTCTTATGTGTAGATTCAAGTCGAGAAGAATCTTCTTCAGGAGCTCCAGACTCATCCAAAGAATTTTGATCATCAGAGAGTGAGGATTCATCAATAGGTATCTTGTTTAAAGAGTCATCACTAGACGAGGGTGGCTTAGAAGAACCCCCTTTGGAAGTAGATGTTTGTAGACAAGCTTGGAAATTAGTATCACCTATCAAGGTATATGTCTTATTGTTATAGATAAATTTAACTTGTCTATGCAATGTAGAGGGGATAGCTTGCATACTATGAATCCAAGGCCTCCCTAATAACAAGTTGTATGTTAAATTTCCTGACATAACATGGATAGGAGTAGGCAAAGTAACAGGTCCTGTTGTGAGAGGTAAGGTGATAATACCTAATGAAGTCTTAGCCACATTGTCAAAGCCTTGAATGGGATGAGAGTCAGGCTCAATGAGAGATGTATCCACATTCATTTTATGCAATAGATTAATGCTACACACATTAAGGCCAGAGCCATTATCTACTAGTGTTCATCTTATAGCAGTGTCTTTCATGATAACCACAATCATCAAGGGATCATATTGTTGTTGAATTTCACTAGTAGGAAACTCATCTTGGGTAAACACAATTTGAGCTTTAGGATTCATCACAGAGTTAACTAAAGATGCTATATTACTATATGTATTCGGTGGAGGAACATTCAAATCTTTCAAGGCATCTTGTAACATTCCATGATGAGTGGAAGAAGTTTGAATCAAATCCCAAAGGGATATCTTAGCAAGGGTAGCTTTAAGTTGTTCTATGAGATCATATTCCTTACCCATAACTTGTGAAATACGGGGAGCTTGTGGAAGAATTGGTTGAGGATTAGGAAGAGAAACTGGAATAACGGGAGGAGGATTAGGCTGCCTATTATTTCTGGTGTGATAAGTATGGGCAACCACATGATAACTCTCTCTAGTTAATTGCTTGGCATAACTATAAGGACTTATAGGTTTTCTTCCTTGTACGGTGATAATTGGTTTATTCAGAGTATGAAAGGAATCATGATCATACCCTCCTTGGATAGTAAGGAGAGGTGATTTAGGAACTTGAAAGGTGGGAGAAGGATAAGCACCTTGGACTTCAAAGAGAGGCTTATTATGTTCATTCAGGTTTATCATTTTAACCAATTTAGAAGTCTTGTTCTTATTTAAAGATTTCGATAAAGCCACAAAGTCATCAAGAGCATCATCCAACAAAGCATGATCATATCGATTAAAAGGTCTATCTTTTGATTCAAAAGGAGACATCTCCTCATAGAGGGGATTATTGAACACAACCATGTTACTAGATTCAATGGAAGAGTTGATAGGAATGTACCCTTGAGAGGAACCATTCGACTTATCTTTCTCATCACACCTAAATGGCATAGTAACAAGGTTTATGAGTTTTTGGTAAAATGAAGGTTTGGCATCTTTAGGGTTCAAAAACTCATCTAAAACTTCATCTAATTCATCCTGGCTATACTCATAATAATCATCAAAAGCATGAACATTTTGCAAATAAAAATTTGACATTTTGAAATAAAGGTTGCATAAAATTTAAACACACAATGCAAAGAAACACACTTTTTTTTTTTCTTTTTAATGAAAATGAAATGAAAACACACTAAATCTAGATCTAGATCTAACAAATGCAATGCAAAAGGAAGCAATGATAGATTCACGTTGGGTTCACCAAAATATGTAGGGGAAAAAGCGAGACTAGGTTAACATGCCCTAATCCTACCTTTTGACACACATTATGGAATACGAAAGAGCCTAGAGGTATCACACAATTGGCTACTTCTTTTTGTGAAAGAGAGAGCCACGAGCTACCTATTAGGATTTCTATTCCTTTGTTGAAATTGAAAGATAAAATGATGCAAGTTCAAGTCCTAATCCCAAAATGCATGTACAAACGAATAACAAGATTACAGAATTGAGATTAAACAATGAACAACTGTAAATACAAGGATGAAATAAGAATACAGATGCATACCCAGAGTCAAAATCTGATTGAAAATGTTTGGGATGGGGGCGCGGGTGCCACTGTCCTGATACAGTACCGAAAACTGCTCCTGAAACTGCTATCTTACACTCTAGAAACTGTCAGAAATGCTATCTATTAGGAGGACCAGGGTGCCCAGCGCCTTTGTCCCAGGGACCAGGGCGCCCAACACCCCTGTCCTGGCAGGACCAGGGTGCCCCACGCCCCTGTCCAGGTCTTTTGCTCTGCAATTTGGTGTGGAGTGCTGTCTCGACCTGCTCTTCCCGGATCTGTCACCTACGGCGTTGTCCGAGTCCCGAAACTTGCACTTATATCTGAAAAGGGTATGGGCGGCTATATAGGGTTTTACCTTATTCAAACCCCCACTTCAGTGATTTCCACCTCCACGAATAGCCAAGTTGTATTGTAAAATGTATTGTGTGTGCAGACCTAGTGTGTGTGCAAGGTCCTAAAATGCAAGCAAGAAAACTAGAGCAACCTAGAATGTAAACCCTAATTGCTTGTAAATGATGATTTAAATGCTCTAAATCAAGATGCAAAGTGATCTAAAGCATGAATAAAGGATATATTGAAGCTTATGCAAAGACATGAAAACAACATGAAATCATACCTAACCCCCAAGGGAGGAGTACAAGCCAATCTTCAGTCGGTCATCTCCTATTGTTCTTCAATGTCTTCCAAGCCCTAAATGGATGAATGAAATTGATAAATGCTTGATAGAGGGATGTTGAATGTTGTTGAAGTCTTCAAAGATCTGCTCTTTCACTGCATATGAGGTTCCTGAAAACAAAAATCGGATCCCTTCAAATGAAGAAAGAGAGCTCTTATGTATGAAACCCTAGGTCATAATTTTGTCTTTTGGCTGACCTAGAGATTGAATTTCTCACCAATTTCTTGGGGTTAAGCTTTATTTTATGATTGGATTGTGCTCCTAAAATTTTGAGAAAAATGTCCGAGAACATGTGCACTTCGGGCGCCACGGTCCTGACAATTTTTCACCAAATTTTCAAGGCCGTCGGATATGATGATTTTAGAGAGAATCCCAAAGTTACAGGTGATTTCGAGATGTTTTGACCCTCAAAACCAAGCCCCCAAGTTCAAAATAGGACTTAATTAGGGTTTTTGATTGAGTGATGTATTGGAGGAATAAAATGAAAAGGGCATGCTTTAACGAAAGGGCCCAATTTTATGATGCAGAGGATGATGAAATAGGACCTTAGACCTAATTAATTTGATTGATTAAGTGCTAAAGGAGAAATGCAATGCAAAATGTAAAATGCACCAAGGTGGGTGCTAAACTAGGTGTGAAATTGTACCACCCTAGCAAGTGCGTACAATTTACGATGCTACAGGACCTTCCCTCTTCATCATTAGAGTAGGATCTTTTCGTCAAGGGGTTAAGCTTACAACACAGAGGACCTAGAGGATGCTGTGATACCAATTGATGAATAATGATGACCAGTTAGTACCAAACTAGTACTGAGAAGGGGGGGAAGGTGAACCAGTACAGATAAAAAAAAACTTTCCTTGAACCAGTTTGACTGCAAAGACTGCACTTAACTGGTAAATAGTAACACCGGTCTAAATCAGGGCACTACCGGTAACACACAGTGAGAATATGAAAGACATAAACCAGTAACACTTAGATCACCACACAATCTAATATCTCATTTCCACTTCACCCGTATGCATAAACAAGTAATATATCATCAGAAATATAATGATTGCTAGCTCAACATGATTTACCACTTGACAAAAAATATTAAAGCATCACATGAAAAGCATCACACATGACATACTGATTTTTCACATGGAAACCCAAATGGGAAAAACCACAGTGGGGATGAATACCCACAAGTTATTCTTTGAACTCTTTTGAAGTCCGCTCTATAAGGAGCCTAGTCTGGTTAAAGACTTTTACAATAGGTTCTGCTAGGAACCGATACTGCAAAGGATCACCCGGTTAAGGGATGGCTAAATACTCAGTTAAAGGTTTACAACCCTATTAAAGGTTACCTCGCAAGAGGATTTGAAGAACTCATTGAATTGAGTCATCCTGTTAAAGGATTTACACAAAGCCTGTTAAAGCTACCCGGTTAAGGGATTTTCCAACTACTGAAATGGTTAGAAGTCAATAGGTAATACAGTGATCTGATAACAGCACACAATGCCAAGGCAGATCAACTTAACCTCCTTTGCTTCTGCAATCACACTCTATAGGTATCCACACACTTCTCTGGTTTGACAAGAATCAAGCATATCCTCACTTGGATACTCACATAACATTTACCAACAACTTCAAAATGAAAAATATCATCGACCTTATAGGAGCATAAACCCTAAACCCTAAACATTTAGGTTTAACAATTCAATCGGTTCAATCCTAACCATTAATCATACTGCATTGAATACAATAGTCTTGAATAGATCTCAAGACGTTCTCCAACATTCATTCTTTGTTGCTTCAGGAAGTTGATAACCCATCACATGCTCTCCACCGTTTATAGAGACTTCGCACATTCCCAAGGTAGATAGGATCAATCTCCATGGAAGATCCTCAAGGAAATCCTTCACACACACAAGGCTGATGTGGCAATACTATCTGGTCTTGATTACAATGCTAACTCATTGCAAGATGTCATCGATTGAATCACACAAGCTTGGAATACATCAACCGGAAACCCTGAAGCTAAGACTACCTGTTAGGCCCAATATGGAAAGCTAATGTACTGAGAGGGGAGGGGTGAATTAGTACTTCAAATCTTTTCTTCAACAATAACTTTACTGTTAAGCATAAACCAAAACCTGTTGTAACATAATATAATGCTAAAATAAATAAATAACAATCATACATGATTCACTCCATAACACATATATTTTGGTTATGCAGAAACTCTTGGTTAGAGAGAAAACCTGCGGTGGGGATGGCACCCACAACTTCACTACTGCAATAATAAAGGTTGCTTAGTTAGAGCTACATGTTTAGCTATTTTTGATAGCTTACCCTGTTAGGAGTATCAAGATCTTTAGATCTACCTTGCTAAAGGATTTTACAACACTTATTCTAAATGTTGCACCTGGTTAAAGGATTTACAATTTATAGACTTTGTTAGAGTCTTTTACCCTATTAAAGGTTTCTCTTACAACTCAAAATATTACAATCAAAATCTTACAAAATATCTGCAACTTCACATCTGAAATGTTATAACAAATTCTATGTGCTTAGAATGAAATTACCTTGCTTATAGCATACCTCGGTAAACCATAAATTAACTCGGTAAACCTTTCTGTTTACTCTGTTCCTTGACTGTTCTCTGAAATCCTTCTCAATGACCTCTGTGTATCTCTGTCAATCGTAATAGTCATAACACTCAGTGCTTTCCCATGATTTTTCTTTTCACATATGTCTTGCTTCACACACATATATTTGATCCTCAATTCATGCTGTATAAATAGATCTCTTGTAACGATGATCTTGTTCATGCTTCGATCTTACAAACATGATTCATTAAATGAATAACCATACAAAATTATTTCATTGGATAGACGTCCTCAAAATCATATAAAATCTATAAGTGCAATTTCTAATGTGTTAACGGTTTCTTGTTCCTCGATCTTTGTAACACATTTCCCATATGTGTCTAGGTTCAATGAACCTGGTAACATGTTTCACTCGGTGTGTATTAACTTGGTATACCATCTTTGCTGCTCAGTAGTCATAGAACGTTACTCGGTAGACAACTCGGTGTATACTAAACTTTGCGACTTGTAACTTCTGTAACCGACTGCTCTATACTTACCGACTAAATATTTCAGTAGTAATAACCAACTAGAGTATATAGAATGACTTTGGACATAAAACTAATGACAACTTAGTAAATAGTAACAATCTCCCCTTTTGACATTAGTTTTGAAATGTTTGACAAAACTTCTTTCAAAGTCATAACTCAAAAACATTTATATACTTACAAAATTTGACTAAACTGACAGCATATACAATTGTCAATAAAATAGTATACTCAAATATACTCCCCTTATCAATATATTGTACATAACTCTGATTATGCATGCGTTGTGATTAGTATCTTGTACTCACTGCTCAGTATACTCCTCTTGTATATACTATACTCCCCCTTTTTGACAAACATCAAAACTAGTTACCATTTGGTGGAGGCAACCGGTCAAAATTGGATTTATACTTTGTTCTTGCATCGGTGAGAGTGGTAGAGAGTGCATCCTTGACACTATCCATGAGTGAATTCTGAGTTGTAATATTAGCTAATAGTGAAATCAGACCATCTAAAGTGCTTCCCTCTGGCTGAGTGGATAAGGAGGTAGCCTTGTTGATCTGTTCTTGGATGGAGGACAAGTGTGGAATGAATAAGGTTTGAAGAGTCATAATGCCCATCCTTATTTTGTGCTCTTCATTCCTAAGTTCTAATTGTTGAGCCATGAGCGTTTGTAACTTGGTATAGAAATTTTGAATAGAATTTGGCTCAGTGGTCAATTTATTGGAGAGATCAGTGATCTCTTTCTCAACCACTTCTATTTTATTCTTGATACCTTTAATGAATAAAGAAAATGTACAGAGCTTCTAAAATAAATAAAGAATGTGCTTGAGTTAAGGGGACAACTCAACAATAAATTTGACAAGTTTTACTTTACTGATAGCAATGGCTTTCTGTACCTCTTCAATCATTTTTTTAGTGAGCTCTTTGTCCTTCAATTTTCTCAGGTATTCAGATGTGTCTACTCCAGATGTCTCAATCTTATTGAGGAGTTCATCCAGTTGAATATGGATGGCTGCATCTTTTGTCACTGAAGCTTCAGGTAGCATTTCAGTTAATATTGCTTTGACCTTTTGAAGTACTCTATTTTTCTTTTGTATAGCCATTTGTTTCTCTTGTTCGGCTTTGGCTTTGCATAGTTCACTGAATTCAATAAGTGCTTGCCCTTTTAATTTGGATATGTCTACATTCGACAACACAATTGGTTTTGACAAATCTAACTTGAAACTATGCTTTTTCATTTTATTTTCTTTAGAGGAGGAGGCTTTCATCAGTTTAACTAATACAATGGATTGGGAGGCTTGTTCACCCTTCGTAGGTTGCTCAGTAGAGGCAACACTTTTGTCAATTTCTTTAGCCTCAAATGTAGCCTTCGGTGAATCCTTGCTCAGGGTCTAAGTTGTAACATTGTCAGTACTTGAAGGGGCTTGAGAAGTCTATTCCCCGATGGTCTAAGAAGTAGCTTCTCCTTCAGTAGACTAGTGACCCTCTTTTCCTTGTTCAGTATCCTGAGGTGTCTCGGTAGAAACATGTTGACTTACCAGAGGATAGGACTTGACTTGTTCCAAAACTGACTCACTTGATACCAGTTTGGCATAAGCATTCCCTTCTATCATTTCCTATTCTTGTACCTCAGTATCCATGACATCCTCATCAGGTTGTATAGTTTCAGTGGGATCTTGCTCAGTGATATCAACTATTTCAACTTCACTTTTCTCATTAGCACTCTTGATTCAAAAAAATTCTTGCCATTTTTCTTTTGCCTTTTTCTCTACTTCAAGATAAAGGCCATTCATTAGTTTCAAGGCTCTTTGCTTGACTAGAAAGTTTGTTTGGTAGTTTTTCAGATGTTCACTTATCTCATCTACTGACATGTCTGGAAAGAGATGTACCAGACTTCTTTCTCTCATCTTCTTTTTTGAGTCCATAGCATATTTCCACCTGTTATCAATGTGTAAGTACAATGCTTTTGGAAGAGAATTAGTTACTTCCAATGGAACTAATCAGAATTTAAGAAGTGTACATACAATTGACTCTTCTATTTGCCTCTTTTCTTCTTCTGTCCGAGAGTCATATTTGACATACCTAAATGACCCAAATCCACCATATTGTTTCAATTTGGCACAAAAATTATCAACACTATGTACATCTTCCTTTTTGCTTTTGACAATCTGAAATTTATTTTTGTCTTCAGATTCGGTGTCACTTGACTCTTTATTTAAAATGACTCTCCGAGTAGACTTCTTATAAGTTTTTGTTACCTTACGCATTGCAACATTTTTTTGCTTCTTACTCATTGATACTGTAGATGATCTAGTATTGGGGCGCTTCGCTGGAGGAGTAGGTGATACCTGTGATGTATCATGTTTCTTCCTTTTCAAAATTTTGCCTTTTGGCAACTTGGTGCTCAATGTAATTGATGCTTCTTGGGCTTCATATTCCTCCTCAGTGATGACTTGATTTCTCTTGACAGGAGTGGAGGAAGAACCTTCTCCAAATTTCTCTGTTAATACTTTGATCATTTTAGTTGCTTTCCTTGTAGCCTTTGGTACTACAATGCTCATTTTGACTTTTTCTTTAACTTCTTCATATGTACCGTATCTGATCTCAGTAGCATGCCTTGGTAGTGCAAGAAAGGCACCTATCTACTACTGTGTAATGTCAAAATAAATCTCATAACCCATAAGCATCAAAGATTGAGTTCTCATTTCTACTGCATTGACATAGCAATAGTCGGTGTCCACTTCAAAACATATATTGTCCTTATATTTTTCCACTAACTGGGGTGGTATTCTGTGCCTGTTATGCATCTTTTCCTGAAACTTGCTAAAATAATCATCCATAATCTCATTGAAGTTATCACCTAGCTGTTTGATGAAGTCATTGATTTGATGGGCGATTGGTCGGTGTAGCTCCCAAACTACATTACCGACTGATGGAAAGAATTTCTCAAAATAAAAAAACATGCATACCAAAAGTGATCCAAACTTCAGTGTGTTTACTGAGTTGTTCTTCTTCGGCTTCCTTATGGTGTTGAGATTTTCAAACAAATTTTTCAACAACACTTCTCATAGATCAATCTTCATACCTTTCTTCACAATTTTATAGGCTTAATCAACAACAACATAGGGTACACTATTTTCCCTTGCCGATTGAAAGAAACAATAACCTATGACTCTAATTGCAAACTTGAGCTCTGCATCTGTAACATTGTTCAGTTTCAAACCTCTGTAATTAGATTCAACTTCGGTTAAAGTGATCAATTCCTTTTGTGAAATCATTTTCTGAGCTTGAGCATGGTCAAAAATAGGGTAACCAGTGATCAAGTGGATGATTTCCTTGGTGATCTTGAATGCTTGCTCCTCTAACCACATAAATTCATCATGAACTCTGCTCAAAAAAAATTTAGCCCATGGGGGTTTGAAGACTCACGGGTAGGTTAGGGCTTTGGTCAATCCCTTGACTTTAATATGTTCAAACTTGCTATCCAGTTTTCCATCAGTACACAATTCATCATACGTGTCCTTGATCTCTGTGTGACCTAGTTCCTCAACATGACATTTAGTAAAGAATCTAACATCCTGAACTAATAAAACCCTATTCGGAATGAGTGAAAATGCAGTTTTATCATTCGCTTCAGATGCTACTTTGGGAGGTAGTGAGTATTTCAGTGAGGGCTTCTCAATATTCTCAACAACAATGGGTTTCTGAATCTTAGGAGCCATTTCAAACTTTGGATAATCACTAATGAAAGAGCCTTAAGGTTTGAAAACTTTTAACCAGCAGACGCTTTCCACTTAGTAAATATAAAATAGATATTCACAACTGATATGATCGGTTAACTTGCTTGACAATGCATTGTGATTGATATAAATACCTTGAATTTCACTTCGGAAGAGATTTGATCACCTTTGAATTGCTTCGCTTTGCTTTCTGAAAACTTGGTAAGTGTAAAATGACCGCGTAAAAGCTTTAAGTACACATTTTACCTTATTGGGCTTCATGCAGTTAGGTTAGAAAACATTAAATGCACTCAGTTCCACTAAACCGATTTACCTTCCTTTTTATGCTTTTATCGAGTAGCCAGACTTCCTGCATTTATCGACTTGAATAGTGCTCCAAAAGACTTGATAAAATTTCAAACTTGCTAATGCATCTTAGCTTTGCAGATTTTGAATTAAGTACATGATAAAATAGGAACTGTTAAGATTTAACCTTGAGAGAATGCAGTCCCTTCGTACCTTTATCGATTAATTTGGAATAGATGCAGATTTTGAATTAAGTACATGATAAAATAGGAACTGTTAAGATTTTGTTGAATTTCAGTTATCCTTGTGATTTCATCATTCTTTTCAGACACTAATGCTTCAAGTTGTTGTTTTTCTCTTTCTGTAGCTCTTATGTTATCCTCGGTTGTCCTCAATGCATCAAGATTTTCAGTCATTTGTGTGCTGAAATGTTCACATTCTCTTTTTATTGCTTTTAGCCAATCATTCAGTGCTTTGTTCTTTTCTTTCAATGCTCCAATCATTTCTTCAGTCTCTTCAGATATACTATTCTCAGATGATGTCTCAATTTATTCCACCAGCTCTTGAGAGTCTTGCAAATCATCAGACAATCTTCTTCTAGCTTTTAGTGATCTTTGCATTTGTTTTTGCATGTCTGCAATCACTTGATTAGCATGATCCAATTTATTTTGAAGATTCACAATTCTCTGAGATTGTTTGTAGCCTTCCATTGATAAGATCTTTCTCTTTAGGTAGTTAAACCCTTTTCCAAGATTAAAGCTCTAATACCAATTGTTAGGCCCAATATGGAAAGCTAATGTACTGAGAGGGGAGGGGTGAATCGGTACTTCAAATCTTTTCTTCAACAATAACTTTACTGTTAAGAATAAACCAAAAACTGTTGTAACATAATATAATGCTAAAACAAATAAATAACAATCATACATGATTCACTCCATAACACATATATTTTGGTTACGCAGAAACTCTTGGTTAGAGAGAATAACTGCGGTGAGGATGGCACCCACAACTTCACTACTGCAATAATAAAGGTTTCTCAGTTAGAGCTACATGTTTAGCTATTTCTGATAGCTTACCCTGTTAGGAGTATCAAGATCTTAAGATCTACCTTGCTAAAGGATTTTACAACACTTATTCTAAATGTTGCACCTGGTTAAAGGCTTTACAATTTATAGACTTTGTTAGAGTCTTTTATCATGTTAAAGGTTTCTCTTACAACTCAAAATATTACAATCAAAATCTTACAAAATATCTGCAACTTCACATCTGAAATGTTATAGCAGATTCTATGTGCTCAAAATGAAATTACCTTGCTTATAGCATACCTCGGTAAACCTTTCTGTTTACTCTGTCCCTTGACTGTTCTTTGAAATCCTTCTAGATGACCTCTATGTATCTCTGTCAATTGTAATAGTCATAACACTCAGTGCTTTCCCATGATTTTTCTTTTCACATATGTCTTGCTTCACACACGTATATTTGATCCTCAATTCATGTTGTATAAATAGATCTCTTGTAATGGTGATCTTGTTCATGCTTCGATCTTACAAACACGATTCATTAAATGAATAACCATACAAAATTATTTCATTGGATAGATGTCCTCAAAATCATATAAAATCTATAAGTGCAATTTCCAATGTGTTAACATTTTCTTGTTCCTCATTCTTTGTAACACGTTTCCCATATGTTTCTAGGTTCAATGAATTTGGTAACACATTTCACTCGGTGTGTATTAACTCGGTATACCATCTTTTCTGCTCAGTAGTCATAGAACGTTACTCGGTAGACAGCTCGGTGTATACTAAAGTTTGTGACTTGTAACTTCTAAATTCGACTGCTCTGTGCTTACCAACTAAATATTTCAGTAGTAATAACCGACTAGAGTATATAGAATGACTTTGGACATAAAACTAATGGCAACTTAGTAAATAGTGACACTACCAATTGGTAGTCATGCCAAATGAAAATGCGATACAAAACTTCCCATATATATACCAGTTCTCATTCCAACATACCGCTTTACTTTTTCACATATACCGGTTCACAATATCATATCGGTTCTCTTGCCAGTTTTCTTACTTCAATATACCGGTTCATACTTTAGCATATTGACATCAATGACAACATACAATATCATCATGTCATCAAGCTCTGCACATATGCCAACATATGGTAAATCAAATGTCTCTTCTTCAATTGCATTAGGTGTATTATGTTTGTTTGGTAAATCGAATTGAGATGTTGAGGATGACATAACTTCTTCTCCCATTGTTCTTATGTCACGTAATTTCTTCATACACTCCCTTTGTCTTTCCTTTTCAACCTCTCATTGTTCCACCGTTCCTCTCTTGTTCTTTCCCATGGTTGATATTGGTTGTCCTAAATAGAATCATATTACATATATATGTAAACAAAATTTCATAAACAAACAAATAACCATAAATATGCATCTTATCACTATTTTTTGGAATCAAACTATTAAACAATCACAATACTATTGACAAAATTAATAAGAACAATAATTCAATCATTTGAAATCATGCAAAAACAAAAAAAATCACTTCTATGTATAAAATAGTGATAGAAGTGCAGACACAGTTCCAGTGGGGCCTTCAATAACCTCAAAAACTTCTTTTGAGGCCGTTGAGGCTCTTGGGAAACTAAAACTATGTCTATGTACCACATATGCGCTATATTAATAACCGTGTGCACACTGTTAGTCCATAAAATGTTGGCAAGCCCAACGATATTTTTTTTCCCATTCTGTACTAATAAGTAGCACGCACGTGCTCCTAAGCCTAAAATATGTTATCACAAGGTAGCAAATAATGGGCTCAGTACCTCGTACGTGCTTACAAGTAATAAGTACCACGTACGCACTCCTATGCCATAAAAAAGTTATGGCAGGGTAGTGAACTAATAGGTTCAGTACCCCATACGTGCTATTGGTAGTAGAAAAAATGTGAATGAAAAAGGAGGGAGGGAGAGAGAGAGAGAGAGGGAGAGGGGGGAGAGTAGGGGGGAGGGAGAGAGGATGGGGGCAGAAGGGAAGGAGGGAGAGAGGCAGAGAAGGAGGGGGGGAGGGAGAGGAAGAGAGAGAGAGGGAAGGAGAGAGAGGGAGAGAGAAAGGAGGGGAGGAGGGAGAGAAAGAAAGAGAGAGTGAAGGAGGGAGAGGGAGAGAGAGGGAGAGAGAGAGGGGGGTGGAGGGAAGGTAGAGAGAGGGAGAGAGTTAGAGGGAGGGAGAGAGGGATAGAAGAGGGGGGAGGGAGGGAGAGAAGAAGAAGGGGTATGGAGGAATGGAGAGGGAGAGTAGGGGGGAGGGAGAGAGAAGGAAGGAAGGAGGGAGAGGGAGAGAGAGGGGGAAGAGAGAGAGAGAGAGAGAGAGAGAGAGAGAGAGAGAGAGAGAGAGAGAGAGAGAGAGAGAGAGAGAGAGAGAGAGAGAGAGAGGGTATGGAGGAAGGGAGAGGGAGAGAGAGAGAGAGAGAAAGGGGGGAGAGTAGGGGGGAGTGAGAGAGAAGGAGGGAAGGAATGAGAGGGAGAGAGGGAGAGAGAGAGAGAGGGAGGAGGGAGGGAGAGGTAGAGAGAGAGAGAGAGGGGAGGGAGGGAGAAGTAGAGAGAGAGAGAGGGAGAGAGAGGGGGAGAGAGAGAGAGGGAGGGAGAGGGAGAGAGGGAGAGAAGAAGGAGGGGGGAGAGGAAGAGAGATACCATAACACAATATGACCCTTAGAACACGATATGACCCCTAACAAAATCTACGGGGTCATAGGGTGTCCTGAGGGGTCATATGACACTATATTATCTCTTAGCACACCAGAGGACCTATAATGGCACCAAATAGTGTCCTAAGGGGTCATAGAACACCATATGGTGTTGTTATGGGTCATTAGTGTCCCGAGGGGTCATATGGCATCTTATGACCCCTTAGGACACCATATGGTGTTGTTATGGGTCGTATGGTGTCTTAAGAGGTCATATGGTGTCCTAAGGGGTCACAAGACACCATATGACCTCTTAGGAAACAATATGATCTCTAATGACACCTAAGGGGTCATATGGTGGGTTAATAAAATGATATATTAAATTTAAAGTTATGAATAGAACATCATACAATAGAGCATTAGTAGTTTAGTTTTGATATAGCTAAGTTAGACCATTGTTAGCATAAGAGAGACTGCAAGTGAACAAACAATGAGGCTTCACTAAAAATCAAGTGTAAGAGCTTGACCTAACCCTAAGAGTACTGCCTAAGTTCTAAAACATATGATGCTATTAAATTTGCAAGGTTATAGGACTGATCTTGATTGTGACTATAGGAATTACACACTTTATTTCTTTCATGGGTATGTAGCACTTCAAGCCTTTTGACAAGTGATGATCATAATATACTACCACTTCCATGCATACAGAAAACTTTAATTTCTTTAGGTGGCAGGCGTTGTGTAACAACATGGGACCTCTCGCATACCCACTGTTGGCATATGCACACTCCAATGAGACATTGTATGTGATTGAAGGTTTTATCATTGATGACAACCTTACAATCCTATGGCACCAGCAAGGCATTACACCGGCATCAGCAAAACACACTCTACACCGGCACTCAGGACACTGACACCAGCACAGAGAAAGGAAGCATACCAGCACAGAGGCCGACAGGATTTTTGATATATTATATTTTGTTTATTATTTGAAAAACTTTGTAAGCTGACTTGATATCATTGTAAAATGACTCTCATATATAAAAGAGATCATTGTAGACATTTTGTAAGGAAGTAAGGAAGTGATGTAAGCGAAAAAAAATAAGGAGAAAAGATTAAGCAGACCTATTATGCAAAATATAGGTTAAGGGGTATATGTAAAGAACAGAGCAGGAACTGATATTGAATCTAGCATTGAAGATGCTATTGTAAAATAGTACAAGTTATTGGATTTACATAATCCACATTGTAAGTCAGTGAGACTTCCCATTTGAGCAGTGAGCTCTAGGCAGTTGGCCTTCCTGCATGTGCAGGCCCCTATTGTAAGTAATATTCTCTTATTGGCCAGTAAGTGAATATTGTGGGTCACAAATCCAACTGAGGTTTTTCCCACATTGGGTTTCCTCATTAAATCATTGTGTTATGGTGTGATTTTCATGTGGTTTCTTTCATTTCTATTTATTGCATTATTTCTTGCATACCGATACACTGTTACAATATGTTCTGCATGTTTTAAGTTGAGAAATTCTAATCACCGGTTAGATGCTGATTCACAACCCCCTCCCCCCTCCCCTCTCAGTATCTGTAAGTTTCCTAACAATTGGTATCAGAGCTTGGTCCTCTATTTTCAGAAGCCTAACAACTTGAGGAAGATCTTGACACCGGTAAAGATGGAAAATCTGATGAAGCAACTTGAAGTAGCTCTCTCAGACTATGATGCAGAAAAATTGAAAAATATCAAAATAGAAGATGATCTTAAAGCAACTCAAGATATCATTCAGGCACTTCAAGAGAATCTTACTATTGCAAGAAATAAGAGAAGAGAACTTTGTGAAAAGATGCAAAATAAGAATGATGAAAATGAATCACTTAATGATTCGTTAAGTAAGTTGAAACTGGAGAACATAACTACAAAGAATGAGATGCAGGATATGACTATCAGATTTTGTAAAGAGATTGAAGATAGGAAGAATAATGAAGAAGAATTGACCAGAAGACTAAGTGAAGCAACAAATGAGAACACAAGACTTAGCTATGAAAATGATCTATTAAAGACAGATCTGATGCACACTTAGAATGACTCAAATGAACTAATGAGATAGAATGAAGTCTTAGAAAGAGAAATAGAAACTGCAAATCAACATAAAGAGAAATTCAAGAAAAGCTCTAAGGAACTTGGCACCTTGCTGAAGAATCAAAAACCTAAAGGTGACACTTTTGGAATTGGCTTTGAAGTTGGTGAAAGCTTTGGTACTACAAACACACAGGATCACAACAAATCGGTAAGGCAACCTAATGCTTATAAATTCAATGGAAAATTCTTTAACTATAATAAGTATGGTCATAGAGAAAATGAATGTAGATCTAGAAATTATCAGAATATCAACACACCCACCAGTCAATATTTTAAATGCAACAAAGTTGGTCACGATTCTGAGAATTGCAGAATGAATGTGAGATGTTATGTTTGTGGAAGATTTGGACATTTATCTAATCAATGCAGAACACAAACTGGCATAGGTTATGGGAAAGCTATTCAAAAGAATAATGTAACTTGTTATGCATGTAACAAGATTGGGCATATTGCAAAATTCTATAGAAGTAAAGGATCACCGACAGACAACAAAAGTTCTAGCTTGAAAGGTAAAGGAAAGGTTGAAGAGGTTAAGCAAGAATTCTCAAAACAATGGATTAGAAAAGCTGATCTAAATATTGGGAATACTCCTCCACTGGTAGAACCAGTCAATGCTCCACCGACAGAATAGAGTGATGCTTCACTGGCAGGACAGAGCAATGCTCCATCGGCAGGACAAAGTGATGCTCCACCAGCAGGAAGTTGTTCATCAAATTGAAGAAGTTTCCTTGAGGGTTTGGTGATCTAATGACACATGTCCTATTATTCCCTCGGTTGGAGATGAGAAGTTTGAAATTACTTTATTACCGACAGATAATGTTAAGTGAATACTTAACCAACATGCATTTAATGTGGTAGATGGCAAATTAACACTATAAATTTGAGGTTTTGGCTCCATTTCATTTCACCAAGATTTAAAACCTATGAAGATCGCGAAGATTCCGAGATAAGGCATTTCGAGCAAGAGGAAAAACACTTCAAGCAATCATCCATCCTAAAGGCAGTAAAAGGTATTTTATCATGGCATCCACCTCTGCACTTGAATATATAGCGAACCCTACTATTGTTGAAGTTGTAAAAAGACCTAGGCCTGTATTTCAATTAGTTCCTGAGGTAGCAAAGAAAGATGATACTTTAGGTGCTTTTTCTCAAATTCCTAAAGGAGTTGTTTATGTTGAAGACCCCAGAATTTACATTCACTATAACATTTAGGAACTAGGAGATGAAGAGATTAAAACCATGTTTAAATTTGTCATATGTGATGAATCCAACAATGTAAAAGATGAACATAAGATCATTGAAACCCTAGGATTTACAGAGATCCTTAGCATTCTTGAATTCCCCAAGGATGTGATTAGGATATTCCTAAGCAGGGTACATGGTGAATTTTTCTGGTTAGATGCAATTCACAAAATCACCAAGGAAGCTGTGAAAGTTGTCACAGGGTTACTGACCACCGGTAAAAGGCCAGACAAAACCAAGAAGGTTTCCAATGACCTAGTTATGAACCTAACTGGTGCCACATCTGATAAAAGGTCCTTAAGAGTAAATGATGTAAAAGAGTAAATGATGTAAAAGATAATAATGTAATATTTATCAGCATGATATTGGGATATAAGGCAACTCATGCAAACAGACTCAATTCAGTGTCAAGTTTGTGCATTAAGAGTGCTTATGACATGGTCACATAATGCAAAGATTGATATATGTGAGTGGTTGAAGGATGAATTAATTGACAACTTAGGAAAGATTAAGAAGGACGAGAAAGGAACTTTCAGGTTTGGAAATCTGCTAGTATGTCTGATGCTACATATAACCAAACAAGTTCTCGGTATAGGCTACAAAGAACTTGGATATGATATACCGGTAGGCAAAAAACTAACTGAACTATTCATTAATATGGGAGAAGATAAAGAAAACAATATCCATGATTTCTTTCAAGCACTTAAGGCCAAAATGAAGAAAAGAATTAGATTATCACAAAAGATTGTTGAAAAATATAAGGATGAAATATGTTTTGTAATAAAAAAGGATGAGATCTGGATGGAAGCAGTCATCCCTAGGACAATCTGGGTAACAGAGATGGGCTACGAAACAAATGATCATATAATTGAAACATATACTAAAGCACTTCTGGAAGCCCCTAAAGAACCTAAGGAAGAAGTATTTGGTAGTGTAGAAACTATTGAAAGCCAAATACAATCTCATAAAAGAATGAAAATGGTTGAGGCAGTTGTGAGAAGAGGTTCCCAACAAGCAAAGGAAATCAAAGAAAAAGTAATGAAACAAACTGATATAATAGAGGATGAGTTAGTAGCTCCACAACCTGAAACTCACCTATCACCGGTAGGCACATCTTCTGAGAATGACATGCCTGCAACTTTCAAGAGAGTTGTAAGGAAAAGAGATCTCTCACCGGCAACCACACCCTCACCTAGGAGGACAAGACAAAAACAACAAGTAGTGAGATATCCAGTAAGAAAGGCTACACCAAAGAAGAAGAAAATGACACCCAAGAAGAAGAAGAGGACAAATAAGGACTTGGCTCCTCTTGACATACTGTTGAATGAAATTACAGAGGAAGGGAAATTAAAGAATATAGAGAAATTATATGACACTCTGACAGCTAATGAAAAAGAACAAGTAGAAAATAGTGTTATATTACATATGGATATGTATAAGAAATTTTTGATGGAAGTAGTAGATGAAGTACCAGATGAACTATTTAAAAGATTGGAAGCAAGAAGACAAGCAGTAATAGAACTTGACAAGAAAATAAAGATAGAAAATCTACTTGTTGTATACCCAGTGAATTCACCCAAATAAATTGATGACTTAATTGCTAAAGCCAACCAGTTAGTATTTTCTATTGCACACCGGCACATTGCTTTAATGGTTGGAAGAGTTAATGAGGTGACTGAGGAGACAAAAAATGCATGGGACATTTTCTTAGTGGAAAAAGAAAAACAAGAAGAATACATGAGCCACAAACCTATAAAGGTTTATCAAAAGGAAAGAGACAAGGGTAAAGGTAAAGTTGGTGGACCACCTAGTATCAAAGTTAAAGACAATTTACCCCCACCTCCTTTGATTACTCCACCAGTAACAACCACAACTACAAAAGATCAACCGACAGTTGAAAGTATGGATGTAGAGGATGTTAATCCTAATCTTGAAGTCTTATATATAGTGGATGTTGATACTCAAAAGATCAACATTGTGGTAGACAAAGATACAACTGATAAGATTGACATGGCTAGTGAGCCTCCGGTAGATTAGCAAACTGAAAACACACAGGAGAAACCGATAGATGTCAAAGAGCAATAGGTAGAAACTCAGAATCAGATTGAGACAATGCAACAATTAGAGAAACAAACAGAGCAAAAGGCTCTAGAACATGAACAACAATAGGAACAGGTTCATAAGGAAACAATCCCACCGACAACTAGAGAAGTAGACAAACCATTGCTTAAGGAAATGCAGACACAAACAGACCTACCAGAGGTCAATACAAGCTTGGTTACTTCCACCCATGGTACTCTGAATATAGGTTCCTCATCATTAGGCTACAAATCAACTAATGTGACTGAAGTACTATTAGATTCAATTAAAAAGATAACAGATTGCAACTCACAAGCTTATAAGGCAATAGATGACACCATACCAATTTTGAAGGTAATGGCTCCTAACTGTAATATTGACAATAAAGATTCTTTAGGACAAATTGATACCTTGTGTAAATATATCATAGAAAACATTGAGAAAATAAAGGAAGAGGCATTGAAGGATAAATTGGAAATTGAAAAGCAAAGATTCTTTGATGAGTAGATAAATAAGTGTACCAGAGATTTTGACACACTTCTACCGAAACTTTGTAAATTATTGAAAGAGTACAAAACTCTGTACAAAGACACCTGTAAGACAAACTTTTTGACTATAGATATAGATAAGAAAATAAGCAAGGTACAAGATGAAATCAATAAACTTGTTGATAGTTTTGTTAACTCACCTGATACATTATCAATTTTTGAGGGGAAGATAACAAATTTTGAGGAAGAATTACTTAAATTAGATAGAGAAAAGGAGAGGATAGTCAATAAAGCAAAGCATCTGAGATTAAAAATAAGTCCACAATTGGAATATCTAGCATCATTACGAAAAGAAATATCTAAGGCACTAATACAGGGATAAAAAATACCAGCAGATCATTTGCAGCATCTCACCGGTACAACTAAAAGGACAAAGACAACAATAAGAGATAGTAAAAATTTTATGGAGAGTATAAACTTGATTTTGGTGGATCTATTTCAAATTGTAACTACCCAGTTACAAGGTTGAAACTACAAACTCTACTGATATCTTGACAACCTTTGTCATTGATGCCAAAGGGGGAGTAGTGGTATGAGAAAATTCAAATATCACAGGAATCATATGCTCAGGGGGAGCACACATTTTTGGTAACATTTTTGGACTTCACATTTTTGGACTTCACATTTTTGGATACACTTTTGAAATTTCTCATGAGTGTTGCCATCAATGCCAAAGGGGGAGATTGTTGGCATATGCACACTCCAATAAGACATTGTATGTAATTGAAGGTTTTGTCATTGATGGCAACCTTACAATCCTATGGCACCAGCAAGGCATTACATTGGCATCAACAAAACACACTCTACACCAGCACTCAGGACACCGACACCGACACAGAGAAAGGAAGCATACCAGCACAGAGGCCGACAGGATTTTTGATATATTAAATTTTGTTTATTATTTGAAAAACTTTGTAAGCCGACTTGATATCATTGTAAAATGACTCTTATATATAAAAGAGATCATTGTAGACATTTTGTAAGGAAGTAAAGAAGTGATGTAAGCAAAAAAAATAAGGAGAAAAGATTAAGCAGACCTATTATGTGAATATAGGTTAAGGGGTATGTAAAGAACAGAGCAGGAACTAGTACTGAATCTGGCATTGAAGATGCTATTGTAAAATACTACAAGTTATTGGATTTACATAATCCACATTGTAAGTCAGTGAGACTTCCCATTTGAGCAGTGAGCTCTAGGCAGTTGGCCTTCCTGCATGTGCAGGCCCCTATTGTAAGTAATATTCTCTTATTGGCCAATAAGTGAATATTGTGGGTCACAAATCCCACCGAGGTTTTTCCCACACTGGGTTTCCTCGTTAAATCATTGTGTTATGGTGTGATTTTCATGTGGTTTCTTTCATTTCTATTTATTGCATTATTTCTTGCATACCGGTACACTGTTACAATATGTTCTGCATGTTTTAAGTTGAGAAATTCTAATCACTGGTTAGATACTGATTCACCCCCCCCCTCTCAGTATCTGTAAGTTTCCTAACAATTTGTATCAGAGCCTGGTCCTCTATTTTCGAAAGCCTAACAGCTTGAGGAAGATATTGACACCGGTAAAGAATGAGATGCAGGATATGATTGAGATTTTGTAAAGAGATTGAAGATAGGAAGATGAATGAAGAAGAATTCACCAGAAGACTAAGTGATGCAGCAAATGAGAACACAAGACTTAGCTACGAAAATGATCTATTAAAGATAGATCTGATGCATACTCATAATGACTCAAATGAACTGATGAGATAGAAAGAAGTCTTAGAAAGAGAACTAGAAACTGCAAATCAACATAAAGAGAAATTCAAGAAAACCTCAGAGGAACACAGTTGCAGTGGGGTATGGAGGGAGGGAGGGAGAGAAGAAGAGAAAGAGGGATGGGGTATGGAGGAAGGGAGAAGGGGATAGGGCAAGAGAGAGAGGGATGGGGTATGGAGGAAGGGAGAAGGGGAGACAGAGAGAGAGGCACCTTGTATGCGTTTGAGAGGGGGAGACAATACACTTATATGTGTATATATATACTTAATATATACAATATCATATTATACACACACCCAAAATTTAAACAATAGCATGTATCCACTGTTTATAGTAAAAAGAGCACGTACGCATTGTTTATACTAAAAAGAGCGCATACGCACTTCTTACACAATAAGTACCCCGTATGCACTTTTTATACCATAAGTACCCCATACGCACTTTTGACTATTTAGGCTTGGAAATAGGCCTTGATGACAAAGTTACAGTTTGGAAGTTCGATTTCCCTCCATTTCTCTCATTTTTGATAGGTTTTATTTTATCAACTTGGTTTATCGACTTTGTCATCTTCAGGCTTACACTTCATCAAGTGGGTATTTCTAAAATTGCCACCATATTTTCACCCATCTTCTGAGCTTTCTAACCATATAATTTTTCTTAAATTTGAACAACAATAACATATTATTATTGAATTTCTTTTACTGGTGTCTCCATAGTTCTCACAGACATAGGTGCACCATTTTTTTAATAATTTTTGATATACTTATCCAAATTTAAAAAAAAATATTTATTATTGTAGTGCACTTGATTCTTTACAAATTTTTTTTAAAAAATTGTATTTTCTATTTGTTTAGTGCAACTTATGCCTCGTGCATGAACAGGTACCTAATTTTTAGGATGTGCTCGATTGGAAAAATCATTAAAAAAAAATACTCAGCAAAAAATTACAAAAAAATACACATCTTCTAGTGCTCACTCTTAACTATCTTTCTGCTAAAGGATTTGTCAAAATACTAAATCTAACTATGACTTTTTTGATGCGTACATCAAACACTATGTTATATTCTTCAAAAAAAATTAGGGTTTGTTTTTCGTGCATGAAGGATTTGACCCCCTTAATCTTATCCAATTTTGAAAAATTTTAGTCGTTTGGAAACTAGATTCAGGGTACTACAATATTTGTTCTTTGATTTTCTTCATATCTTGAGTGGATGACTTTCAAATTTCGTCTCCAACTTTAGGTTCACCTAATTTCAGAAAAAAAAAGTGTTCACTTATACCCCCCTTTTTGACCACCATCTTTGTGCACTTACCCTATATGCTCAAGTATTCTTATCCTAGACCTCACAGATTTTTGAAAAGCCTTAAAATAACCCCATATCTTATCATCCCTTTGACTTCCTAATGCAACAATTGATTATTTTGACTGTCTTCCTACTGGAATGTCAAAAGCTTATTGTTTCCTACTAGAACCAGGTGTATCATTCAGAAAGTATAACATCAAGCAAACTAACAAATTTCCATACCAAAAGGTTCCCTTCTTATCACCTTTAATCTTTCCTATGTTGATCAATAACTCTTCAAGCATCCAACCGCAAAGATCTAACTTTACATTTTCTCTCATCATCTTATATGCAGCCAAAATACATGAACTAGAAATAGAATTCAGTCGATTTTACTGAGTTACCTTGTATCCTATGACCATGCTTCCAAACTTGATGTCGGTGTTGGTAATAGTGCTCACCTTCATCGATCTCTTGTTAGATTTTCTCTATTTCTACATTGCCTAGCCATGTGACCAAATTTATTGCAAACAAAACATCTACCATTGAATTTATAAGTATTGAATTGTCTTACCGGTACCTTATGGTTTTGATCTTCATTAGCAGTACCGGAACTTTGTCCTTGCTCAAATCCAGGTCCATTGGAATCTCCAATCTACCTCTGTCTCTTCAATAGATCATCAAGTTTTGCTGAGCTGATCTTGAATTTTTCTTTGTACTCACTTGCAACAATTAAATCATCTCTTAGTATTATCATTTTTCTCTCAAGCTCTTGCTCATTTCTCTGGGATTGTACTGTAGACACCTACAATTAATTTTTAATTAATTTAAGCCTATCAACATAATTAATTAATTAATTATGTTATCCTTATTCCTCTCAGAATCAATTAAATCTAATTTAATTAATCCTATCACTATTGTCCAAATATTAATTTATCAAATAAATTAATTATTCCCCTATTCTTCTAAAGTCATCTCAATAATTATTTCCTCTAAACTCTACTCAGTTAATTAATTCTAATTAATTAACCCGGTCATGTGATTCCTACAAATCACTTTTCCTAATCCCACTCAACCTAATTAATCCTTCTAGAATCTCTCATAATCATGCTTATCATTATTCTCCAACTTTTAGTTCCCACTCATGTCACATCAACATTGAGTATCTCAAAGAAATTCAAATTTCTTTGAATCACTCAATGCATCCTTATTTTGGAATTTTTAATTCCTCAAGTTTGAAATTCAATTTTCTCCTCCCTTTTTCCAAAGGAATTTTATATTCCTGTTTATTTTCCCAAGGCACCCTTGATCCATGCCTTCTATCTAAAATCAATCTCAACCCTTCATAATCAAATCAATCTTGGCCCTCCATTGGCCTTCTCCAGTCTATAAATTGGAGCCAATCCTCCTCACAAATGATCCACTTCTCATGCATTGTCATGATGCCTATTTCTTCTCTCATCCTCTTCTAATCCTCTCTCAAATCTATCAAATTCATAATCCATCACTTAAATCCAATCCTATCAAATCCACTTATCTTGTTGAGCACAAGGAGCAATACACATTCACTCCATCTCTCTCAAACTCTCCATTAGTCAAACTTTGGAGCTAGCAAAGTTCATGGAGGGAAGGAGGACAAGGAAGAGCTACTTGCAATGGGAGCTTCATGAGTATATTTTGTCTTGTTTTCATGATGTTCTTATTCAATCTTTATTTATATCTCATTTAAAATGGTTTTGGGGGTTTATTGAATATTAATCATGCACTAACCATTTTATTGTGAGACATGTACAAAATCAGTTCTCAACATATCATCTTCATGAACCAACCTACCACATTCTTCAAATTTGTTCTTCGAGGATACAACAAGATTTTCTTCCTTTTTCTTTCTGTCTTCAATCTCCTTAGACATCCTCGTAGTTATAGCGTGAATTTCATTCTTCATAACCATGTTCTCTTGACTCAATTTATGACATTGTTCCTTAAGTACATTTTTCTCTTCATCATCCTGATTTTGCAAAAGTTCCTTTCTTCTAGCTTGAATAGATGATAGCCTCTCTTGCAGGACAAGAATGAATTCCTTAGCAGAATTCAAATCATCTTGTAGCTTTAAGTTCTTCAATTTTCCAGCATCATAATCTTCAAGTGCCATCTCAAGCTGCTTCTTCAAAGCCATATTCAATGATTTCGGTTTCAGGATCTTCCTCAAGGTGTTAAACTTCCTCCGAGGCACAAGGCTCTGATACCAATTGTTGGAAACCAATAACACTAAGAGGGGGGGTGAATCAATGTTATACCAAAATAGTAGATTTTAGCCTTAACAAAACATTCATGTACCAATAGGTATACTGGTATAAACAGATTTGAAAGAAGCAAAGAAACCAATAAGCCAAACACATAAATGATAACCATAACACACAAATTTATACATGTGGAAAACCTGAATGAGGAAAAACCACAGTGGGATTTGTGACCCACAATATCAATCCATTGGCCATATGAAGAGATATTACAATATATGATGGGCTTTCACTTGTAGGAAGGCTTATAGCCTAGAGTGCATTGCTCAATCACAATAGGAGCCTCACTGACTACATAAAATTCCAGACAATAATCCAGAGAAGTGTGAACTGCTAAGATAGCATCTTCTATGCCATAATACAGTTCCAGTTTAAGCTCCGTCTGTTCCAGTTGAAACCCTAAACCCCTTTATTGGAATAACCCTTACAATAAATTCCTCACATACATAGTCTTTCTGACATATTTCACATCATATCACTTTTACATATCCATTACATTACCTCCCCACTACATCAAAATGATCTAATCAATCTACCCTATACAAATTTATGCCTTATGTCGACTTACAAAGATATATATAATATCATATTACATGTCATCCATATAACATAAATGAATAAACATTAAAACAAATTGTCAATGCCGGATCTAAGATATGTTGGCCTCCAATACCGATAACCTTTACTATACCATGTCGGCATGCATTGTCAGTGACCGAAGAAACCTTCTTGACCTGTCGGTGTCGGTGTAGAATTTGTGAAGTGTTTGTCAGTACACCATATGAAGCCAGAACCCAAAGTCGTATTGCCATCAATGACAACATAGTGAAACCAACCAATAGAGTGTCAATTGCCAACAGTTGTTTCATTGCATGTGTAGTGTTCTCAATATGTTTTTCAAATGGTATCTTTGTTTCACAAGAGAGTTTTGTTGATTTATGTTTGAGATATTCAGTTATGTTATGACTTGATGTTTCCAATTAATTTATCTTAATTGGATCATATTCTTTTGGTCTAAATATGAGTTGGAATTTTTACTAAGGTGTTTTTATGGGTCTCACCATGGCGTGTGGAGATCCGCATGAAATATTTTGCATCAGAAGATATTATATAGTCTTGAATAATTTCTATATCTACACATTACATTTGGTAAAAATGTTGGAGAATGTATTAGTGTGTGTGCATCATTGGATTAATCTTGGAAGGATGTATTGTAATATGTTTTGGTTACCCTTTCTCCTGGAGTGAACCGATCTGAGTATTTTTGGTTTGGGTGGCTTATTTTGTGTAATATTTCTTATTCTATTTTGGTTGACCCTCAATTTGGTTTTCAATGTTGTATCTAATATTTAATAATTATGGATGGATGAGATGAGTATCTGTGAATTGGTGAGAAGTGTATGGGAATGATATGCAAGCATATTTGATTTTATGAATGTGCAAAAGTCAGATTGAGAATATCTTTGAAGGTGATATATTTAGTAAGACAGTGTGTTGTGATAGTAGAAGTTATCAAAGATGTTTGCCATGATAATGGTCACTTGATCTAGTTGTTCAAGAAAATATTCATGTTTAGGAGAATCCTTCTCAATTTCAATTTAGCTATATTTCCTTCGTTGTTGATTGGCAGTGAGTCCTTCGGCAACAATTTATATCTTGCCCCAAAGCAGTGAGCCTCGATTTTAAAAGTCCTTATATCTTGTGCTAAGGAAGTGTGCCTTAGCCTTGAAATTATTTCAAGTGTTGTTGCTCCTTGGCAATGAGCCTAAAACTTTGTAATCATTACTATTCATATTGTGAGTTATATTCTCATAGTGGTTTTTTCTTGTTTAGGTTTTCCACATAAATCTGGTGTTCAAGTGTTGATGATTAATGTGTTATTGCTAAGTTATCTAATGTTGTTTATAATTAATCTATTTTGAAGTTGCAACCTAATTCACCCCCCTCTCAATTCATTGATGTGTTGTTGAATTTTTATTGTAGATATAAGTTTTAGTGGTTGGAACTAGGATTTGCAATTGAGTGGTTCAAATTCAACATATACATAGGTTATTAGTTTCAGGTTTTTTTCCATTTTGTAGGTTTTGAATGAGTTCTCATTGTGGGGAGAATACAAGAATCATCATTCATATTTATGTCCTTTAATTTTAAAAATATTTTTCATATTGACAACTTGTTTTATTTTGACATGCACCCTCATTGTAGTTCACATGGACCTGAATGTGGGAAAAAATGTAATATTGAAAGTCACATACCCATGTTCTTTTCCCTTATGTTATCCTTTATGCATTTAATAGTAAGAAAGATAATATTTTCACATGGTTATTGGAAAATAACATTATCTTAGCATCAATCCATCACCACACATCCCAAAGGATCCAAAACTAATTTACAGTAATCACCATTCATTACTTTGGTTATGATATGCAGGTGCAAAATTACCCATATAAATTTTGTGCACTTGGATTTAAGCCCCAAACTTTAAATTTAGATTTAAAATTGGACCTATATATCCTCTTCCCATACTAGCTATTGCGAGTGAACTATAATAACAAATTATTTCAAATTATATAAGTTAGAGTGGTATATTTATGGACAACGCCCTATTTCATTATTATAATTTATGATCTATATCCAAGAGAATTTTCATTAGAGTATAGTACAGAATCCTAATTACATTACCAACTTACATCATCATCCTAGCCATAGTGCATGTTGTCTTCGAGAGTTAATTATCTTTGTTGAATCAAACTAACTAGAGGTTTGATGAAGGGAGGAGGCCCTACTTATTAAAATCCTGAATAGTGTTTCTAAACATTTTCATTCAATTTTTATAAGTTGTAGATGTAGAGTTCAATATGTTATATAGGGGGTGATCCCACAATACTGGGTTACACTTTTTTGTACATCCTAATTTTTGCTAAATAATACATTTAAAAAAAATATATAATGATTTAAGCCTTGATAGGTCCCATTTGAAGTAATTAATTAAAGAGAGTTACATCAAAGCCTCTTAGATCAAAATCCATTAGATATAACCTCTCTACTCTTAAATCATACTTGCAATGGAGTCTCCTTTGCACCTATCAAAATGCTAATAAAAAACCACCTTTACATTAGCTTTTGGAGGATCCATTAAATTCATTTAAAAGTTTTTTTTTTTAAGTGTGTAGTCCTTATTATAATCTTTCCAAATTCTATAATTTTTAATATATTTATGTTTTTTATTTCTTTTGTATGTAGGTTTTTCACCGAACATTAAGGATTGTGTTTCCCACGTGTGAAAAATTTTTAAAATAGAGATTTTTTTTGTAAAAAATATATTTTCCCTAGGTGCTGATATTCTCATTTCAACACAAAAATAAGTTAATTTAAATGCATACAAAAAAAAGTTATGCATTATAGAATGCACCTCTATCCAAATTAAAATTACTCTGAATTCAAAAAATTTCCTAAAAAAATATATGTAACAAAAAATTATGAAAAAATATCCATCCAATAGATATTGGTGCGATAAATCTATATTTTAAAAATTAGAATTTCCTTCTTTCTATAAAACATGTTATGCATTACAGAATAAATGTCACTTTTAAAAAATATTGATTACTGTAAATATTAATTTATTAGAAGTTACATAACAATATGAACAAATCATTTCTAATTATTTAAAAAAAAATTAGAATCTTTATGAAAATTCTCACAAATCAATAGTTTCTTCATCTTCAAATTCTTAGCATGGTTTAATTGCTATAAGTGTTAGAAAGTAAAGATCTGGTGCAAAATGTTGATTTTAAATTCAAGTTTGGCCAAAACCTGTAACCCACTATTGTGGAATCGCCCTAGGCCCAAGTGAAAGATCATATTCACAACCCCAAGTTTAGTTCCACATAGAGGTTTAGTTATATACTTACAAAAAAATTGAACCAAACAATCACAAATCATTTGTCCAGCTTTAAAATAGTTATCTTGGTAGCCCATGATTTTTTGGTATCATGACAATTGATTTGTGATGTTTGTCACAACTATCTCTTCATCAAAGAAAGAGAAAAATACATTTATTTTTATTCATTTAATTAACACAATAATTTCAATATTTGTTGCAATATCATGTATTAAACTCAACTCTAAAACCCTAATATAAATTAATTATTTTTAATTATTTATTCTTTATCTAAATTATGATTAAATATTTTATTTTCATTAGAATATGTGATGCAACCATGGTCCAGTGGGTCCTCAAAGAGAACTGACTAGATTATGCAACAAGAGTAACACAACGAAAGCAATAACAACACAAGAATATTACAGAATCAGACATCCGCATTGTCATATGTTCATCATAGCACATCCAGTAATCAATTGGTTACATGTAGGCTAACATGCCAGATTACAATCCATCTGAAACTCTCAGAGTTATCTAGATCTCTAATCATCAATCTAGAACCTCATACTAATCTATATCCCCCTAATGACTACAAAAAAACAATATATATATCCTCTGGAACACATCTGGGTCAGCCACAAAAGATTACATTAACCAAGGAAGGAAAATGAAATGTGTAAGATAGGTCAGCCTCAAAACGTGAACATCTCATCTGCCAAGAATAATCCGGAAGTGCAGACCACAAAGGAAGGTTGGCCAAGGGCCTAAGAATATCGAGTGTGGTGCCAAACTGATCTGCAATCCAAGAAATCACTTTGAAAAAGTCAAAATCTCTAACTTAGACAATAGGCTCAAAACTACTTTGGAACCTAGAAACAGTTACTCCGGAAGGAACAACTCACTGGAAAAGAACCCAAATGAACTGGAAATCTAGAATAATGCACAATAACACACCTAGAACCTGAAAATCTGATCCGCAATGAAAGATAGACAACTACTGGAATACACCAAAAGAAACACAAGAAACTGCTACATGAACTGAACAAGAGCAAAACTAAGGAAATATTTTTGGTTGATTCAAGATTTCTCATAGACCGGGGATGCTTTTGCATCAATGTGTACAAAATTATTTTGCCGTTTGCTTTCTAATCTTTTTATCTTTATTATTTATTATTTATTATTTATTATTTATTATTTATTATTTATTATTTATTATTTAATATTTATTATTTATTATTCAAATGATTGAAAACCAAAATATACTAAAGTTAGGTGAATGATATATTACATATGTAAACACCTAAATTCAACCATACTTGATCACACTTGACCTTATCCAATTCTAGCCAATTAAATAAATATTTATTATTTATTTAATTTAATCTTTCATCTTTACCTATAACCATTAATTTAACAAATTTACATTTATTTAATAATGCCTAATCTTATCCTACAAACCTTTCTACTAAATCAATTAATTAAAACCTACTTAATTACTTAATTTAGGCTAATTAACCTACATTACCATTTTCCCTATTTAATTCCACATCACCCTCAATCCTTGTCCACTCAATCCTAGCCCTTGAATCCATCTACATGGATCAAGATCTAAACTTGCTATCATGTGGCAAGTGTCCATACCCTCCTATTTCTCACACGTGTGAGCATGAAAATTCATGTCAGAGCCACCATACCACTTAGGTGTGTCATGCACATGTCACTTTGACAAGTCAGCATACCTCTTACATGTGTCATAGACATGTCCCTTTCATGAGCTTCCCCATGTGTGATCAAACATGTGTGAGCACACTTAGCACTTACACCTCACTTTCTCCTTGTAACACTTGTCACAAGGCTAAGCCTCCAATCTAGGACCACACTCCCATTCAATTCTAACCATCCATTTAAATTTTAATCTTGGCCATTGATCTTCCTCATGAAAACTCTATAAATTGAGGCCTTTTCTCTCATTTAGATAATCTTATATCCTCCTACCCTTATGCTTCTATTTTCTTCTATCAATCCATAACAATCCTAACATCATGTTGTTGGTTTGAGCAACCGCATTCCTCTCATCAACAACATCAAGGAGAAAATCAAGTGAAAGATGGGTGGATTCACTTTAGCTAATTGAGGAGAAGTAAAGATATAAATCTTGTGTTTATATTTGATTTTAATGTTTATGCATGTGTTTAAATCCATATTTTCATCCTCTTCATTTTGGCACACCTGATGGGACCCATGTCCCTTTGAATCTAAGTTTAAATTTGATTTTTTAT
This sequence comes from Cryptomeria japonica, assembly GCF_030272615.1. Taxonomy (NCBI): domain Eukaryota; kingdom Viridiplantae; phylum Streptophyta; class Pinopsida; order Cupressales; family Cupressaceae; genus Cryptomeria; species Cryptomeria japonica. The sequence goes on along the minus strand of NC_081414.1, from coordinate 836,233,807 downwards.
TTAGTTTTCATGCTCCAATTAGCGGATCGGTGTCTACATCTATGCGCTTTGGCATCTAAGATTCTATTTCAGCATCTTTACCTATTTAACATGATTTTTTTATTGCAAGGTTTTTTTCATAACACTAACTCATTTTGTAGGTGTTACACTTTGATTTCTACGCCTAAGTTTTGGCACCTTTGACTGAGTTTTGATGTCTCCACCCTTGATTTTCGGTGTCTACACCTAATATTCAATGCCTCCAACCCTAATTTTTGGCATCTACACCTATGAATCAATGTTTGCACTTGCTAAAAACCTAGTTTTACAAAAATAAGAATAAATTTTTTCTTGGGTATTGGATTTTTGAAGTAAAAAATGGGTTCTTAAATTTTTTTTCCATATATTACTAGAAATTCAGATGCATGTGTTGACAGTCACCCCTTTATTAATCTCAAAATGTTCATAACTCTATCGTATAAAATCAATTTTTACAAAACTTTCTTTTCAAATCTATTAGAAAGTCATAAGGAATCAATTTTTGTAGCTATTTTTGGTATTATATAATATTTTTGTGTTTCCCTCACATTAAAAAATTAGGCTTAAAATTAACCTCTCACATTTGGATTTGGATCTAAAACGAACAAAGTATTTTTTGAAACCCAAGACCCACTTATGTATGCTCTCCTCTCAAGCCTTAGAGTGACTTGTGGTGCACCTTAAATAAGTGGTCTTGGTTTCATTTTTTAGGAGGCCTTCTTGGGGATTCAATCACCCCAAGGAATGTCCTCAACTCTCATGTTCCAACGAAGTATAAAGAGCATGGGGGCTTCACCTAGTGAACTTGGATTATAGCACGTGCGTTCATGGCATACTAAATAATCCCCCTATTTTCAAAAAATATTGTCCTAAACTCCTTTTTTCTCACCCCCTCCCAATACACAACCCGAATTAAAAGACCCCTTATTTTCACCAAATATTGTGTTTTTTCATAGCCGAAATTAAAAATCCCCCTATTTTCACTGATAGGAAATATATTGCACCCTCATTTTTGGGATATTAAACCCCCCAATATGAATGCATGTGATATAATATTTCCTAGTTAGTGAAGCCTCTGTGATAAAGAGTGGGAGGTGAATCGAAAAACACCCCTCTTGGAAGTAGAATATTTTCAATTTTAGCTAAGCCCCAAAGAAACTTACACCTTTGGGAAGTAAAGGTGGAGATTGGGTAACCATCTCCTCTCGGTTGTTTGGCATTATTCTCTTTCATCCACGGATTCAGGCCTCACATACATTACGTATTTAAAGGACACCACTAGTTGAGATTATAAATCCTAGTTAAGAATTTTTTGCCATCTTTTCTTTTGGTTCCTTGTGCATACAAGGATTGATAATTCCACTTGAGTAGGCTTGTTGGTGTATCTTATGTGATCAAATTTTTTGATCACCCTTTGCACTTAAAACCAAAAGGGGACATGTCATTCAAATAGAGCCATAGGATTTTTGTATTTTTCATCATTTCCTTTTTGGTTTTCATATTAAATCAAAAGTTCCAAAAAAAATTTAAAAATTTAAAAATTAAAAATTCATAACTATCAAAACATTTCATAAATCAAACAAATCCTTTGTTTAAGTGTATGTGTTCTCCAAGTCAATCTTTCCAAATCATCTCCAAGTAAAATCCTTCGTGTATCAACCTCCTCCTAATCATATGTCTCATCATAGTCACCCATCTTAATTGTCTCATCCTAATCACCTCCTTAATCATCTTATTCATCCCAATCAACATCTCCTAATCATATTCCTAATCATCCTAATCATTCCTCTTATCTTAATCATCCTAAATTATAATCCATCCATTAGGAACCTAATCTTCATCAATTTTCTTAATCCAATCAAGATCCTAATTCTTATTCTAATCATCCTTCATAATCCACATCAAAGTCCACTTCTCTTAATCCTATCTCATCATTCATCTTTTCTATAATCATCCTTTATCCATTAGTATCATCATATTAATCCAATTCTCTTTTCAACCCAATAGCATTTCAGCCAAATCCTTATCCAAGCCATCTAGCCCTTCATCCAAAATCAATCACCCAATAGCCATTTACTTATCTCAATCAAGTGTCCAAACCCCAATCCTTAGTCAAAACTATCATTTGAAAATAATTTTTTAAAGTTTTTTACTTTTGATATCAAAACAATCATCTATCACCCATCTTCCAAATCTTATCCATTTCCAATTCCAATCCTCATCCAAAACCCACATCCAAACATCATGGGTTGATTTGAAAAAATGGTTATGGAAGTTCAAGGATATATGTCAAACACCATTCCTCAAACCATGCCTCCAACCCAGCCAACCTATCAATCATACCAATCCAACTCATCCATACCTCAAAGTTATCCAATCTCCACCTATTCATATAACTCACCCCAACCCACTTACCAAATTAATCCCATCACTTTACATCCAACTATCATATCGTCATCCATTTCATCTCAACAAATTATGCCCAATCCCAACCCATATCCCATTCATCACCTTTCCTCTACCTTTGACAAGGGAAACCCATATTATTCCTCCCATCTTACATCTATACCTCCATCTTCTCCCCAATCTCTATCTTTTTGTAACACCTGTGTTACCTCCACACACAATCCGAGTACTTTACGCTATAGTTCTCCAAGCTATAATCCTAGTCTTCCAAACTATAATCCTATGCTTCCATGTAATCCTAACCCTCTATTTAATCCAAATCCACTTCATAATCCTAATCCTCCACTTAATCTTCCATCTAATCCTAACCATCCATATAGTTCTAATTCCCATAAATCCAAAATTACTCCATCAAAATCCATATTATCCCCATCCTTCAAGGCCATGTTTCAAAAAATTTCCCAAGAATTCTTAACAAATGAGACAAATCCCCACCTCAAAAAAAAGTTGCACAATCTTCTTATATCATGCATCCACCTCCATACCCTCCAAATCATCAAAAACCTCAATCCCCTAATCTACATGAATCCCACATCCATTCACCCACACAAGTTTAACAATCCATATCCTCCTCCATAACATCATCCTCACAACCCCGAACATTGCAAGACATTTTAAAGAATGCTAGCATAGATTCCTCTCCACCTCAAGATCAAAGAATCCCTTCATATAATGTTACCTCTCCATCTCAGAATCCAATTCTACCCTCCACTCCATCCAATGATCCCCTTCCATCTCAAGATCCAATTATTCCTCCTAACCCCCCTTGTGATCAACCCCCTAATAAATCTCAAGATATCCCCCCTCCTCCCCTTCATGATCCCCTCCCAAGTCAAGATCAAAGTATCCCCTCATCTTCATTTCATGATCGTAATACATCTTAAGATCCCAATATTCCTCCCAATCTCCCTCATGGTCCTAATCCTCCATATAATCCTAATCCTCCACATGATCTCAATCCTACATAAGATCCCATCACCCCTATCCAAGATATCCATGAATTCCATACCTATCAAATTGGTCTCTCTATTAAATTTAGCTATGAAACCACCCAAGATCAATGTGATTGAAGGAAAGAAAGACAAGAATCCAAGAGATGAACAAAACTTAGCACTCTCCTAGCATTGAACTAGACTCGCAATCTGAGCTAGTGTTCTTTTCTCGGTACTTAGAATAGGGAGAGGTGAGGGCTTGTTTATATAGATAATTATGGGCATATAAAACCAAGGGGAATAATAACTCCTTGTAGCCCAAAATAGGAGAGATTTTTACCTACTTGGTAAGTTCCAAGTACATGGTTATTCCAACTTAGGTAAAGACAAGAAATGGTTATGGGAAGGTGGAAAATAAATACAAAAGAGGGTGTGAGATTCAACCACCCAAATGTGGGTGTGAATGACACATGTGAATGTAGGATTATGCCACATGTCCTCACACTAACCATTCTAATATAACCTAAGGAAGCTTAATAATGTATAGGAAAAATATGTAGGAAAAATAATTATTCCCTAACATAAGAGAAAATAAAAAGCAACACTAACTCTCCCCTTAAGCATAGCTTAGGTGGGTGAAAACACACAAAGATGTCTCCCAGCTACAAGGCCATGTTAGGTACCCATGTACAAAATAATCTCTTACAAATGGATTAAAGGAGAAAATCCAATGGGACAAAACTCCTCCCCAAAAGAGAGAATAGAAAACAAGGTTCCCAACACAAGAAAGAATCCCATGCAAGAAAAAAATCATCTCCATGATAGAAAGAATAAGAAAGACTATGTAGACTTCCCAAAAGTAATCAATTGTACCAATGGTTGATGCTCCAAATAGAATGTAGAAGATGAACCACAATCATCGAACAACATTCCTCCCTTTAACAGGAAACAAAACCAAAGGTGTATGAACACTATCTTCCCATTCCTAGAAGGAAAATAAAGGGAGAAAGTGCAGAATGTATGAAGTCTCTGAATACTACTCAAGTGTCTCCATGTCAATGTTGAAATTTTTCACATCCAAATCAGGCATTCTAGGCCACACTGATGAAGATGAAAATCCAAAACCTAGTAGAGATGTATCTAGATCAACGTCCAAATATTCCTGAATCTCCTATGAAGATAAAGATGCCTCCTTCAAATGTTGCTCATGAGTATCCACATCAATTCAACATCCCCTCAAAAAGAAGGATTTCTACTTTCAGTCCTTTCATTTATATTATTTCAACCACTTGGTTAATTCCAAAATTGGGGTTTGATTTGAAGACAAACCCCTATTCCCAACACATTTTCCTTTCTTTCTATGTGCAGGAAATAGGTACGCAGTTGTACTTCTAGAATTAATCTTTATTCGCAGAGACGAAAAAACCCTTTTTGACGTGCGGAAATTTCGGAGGACCGATAGGAGGGAACCCTTGTCTGAACACATGGTCCCTACAATTTTTGCTAGATTTTATAGAGTAGCTCCAAATTATCTCAAACTTATTAGATCTAGGTGCATAGTTAAATCCCGAATCTATAGCTCACTATTTTTGCATACTTTGTCTTCATTTTTAGCACTTAATCTTAATTCAACTTGTCAACTTAAAAAACAGGGTCAATTGCATTTTAATTAGATTCCAATCTACTTAGTAATCAATCCTTGCATCCTTTGGGATTGGATGTAGTAGATTCATCCCCCTCTTTTGAATGTAAAGTCTCCCCAAGTGAAAATTGAACCTTACTTAAAGTTCCCCTCCACTTCCAAGTGGCGAATTTGGCTAATGTTCCCAATTTTCCACTTTACATTTTGGTGAACCCGACATGTCTTACGCTTGCTTCTAATTTTTGTTTTTAGATTTGAATGCATGCAATTTAAAATTCAAATTTTCAATTACAAACTTAATTTATTTGCAATTTTCAAAAATGTAGAGGTTAACTTCACAAAAACCCTAATTTTTAGATTCTAAATTGAGCTTGTCATTAGTCTAAATTGGATTTGTTTGTTTTAGATCCGAGAACTCTTCATTTTTATAATTCATGTTTTCATTTACACTTTCAATTTTCAAGATATTTAAAATTGAGTTGTTGAATCACAAAACCCTAATTTTTAATTTTAAAATTGACATTATGGATTGTGTAGATCTTGAATTCATCTTTAGATTCGAGTCTTGGATTTACTTTCAAAATTCATTTTCCCTCCTTGCAACATTCAAATTTTTAAATTTAAAATTTAAAATTAAGTGGTTTATGCAACAAACCCTAATTTTTAAAATTAAATTAACCTTGTTTAATTTCAAATTTTCCTTTAAGATTTTAATTGGCTCAATCAAATCTAAAGCCTCTTCTTGTCCTTTTAAACATCATAAAATTTGGCCTTTAGGTGTGCCCTTTTTGTTGTCTTTCCAATTAAACCTTTTGTCAAACATCCTAAGTGTGTCTTATTTTGACCTTCAAAGCTTAATTTTGCATATCAATGCATCTCCAAATTCCATATCCTTTTGGAATTTGCATTAAAATCACAAAATCTCGCTTCCCCAAAAATTTGGAAAAATGTTGGTCGGACTGTGTGTTCGGACCAACTCGCTACCTACTTGGTCTCGACTTTTTCTACTCAAATTTCGGGAGCTTGTTTTGACTGTATTTGACTGCACAATTCCAAAAATTTATGAAATTTATTTATTTTAGGTCACCCTAAGGTGGAAAACAAATCTAAATTTCAACATTACCATTGTCAATTTGAATTTTAAAATTAAGTGTTTCACTACGCATACCCTAGTTTTTAAAAATAAATTGATTTTTTTCATATTCAGCATTTCAAATTTTCAAAATTTTAATAAGAGGTTAAATTTGGACAACCCTAATTTTAATTTTGATTTTCCCTCCCTTCAAAATTTTAAAATTAAGAGGTTATTTAAGCAAAGCCCTAATTTTAAATTTCAAATTCCTAGAAGATTGAATTATTCTTTCCAATTTCTTTACCCTAGTGCATGAGTTTTACTACTATTAGTCCTACCTATAGTATCCCCATTAGAATAATTTGTAGAATTAAGGTTGCCCAAGGTTTAATTATCGAGGAAATGGAGCCTAATTTGGCTATCTTTTTCAATTAGGATATTGCTACTTCTTCCATCCTTCTGATATTCTTGTTTATCCTCTTGATAACTCTCACAATGAGGAGGAATCACTAACTAGAGTATCCATTGATCAATTGGTGAATATGGACAATCAATTTGACAATTTTCAACAATGGATGAGTCAAGAGTACCTTGATAATGAAGCTCTCCTATTGATTGAAGGATTAAAAATAATGATTCAAAGTGATAAACATGGTATTGATATCTTGCGTTTTAATGCTTATATTGTTGATTATAATATCATGCCTATGAAGAGTTGTGCTTAAAACCTAGGTTATACACAACCTCTTAGTCAATTTAATCATTCTATTCCTTTGACAACTTTCATGACTAGTGTTCCTACCTTTACATCAAACATCACAGCTACTTCTACACAAAATGTCATACCTACAAATGTTAGTCATGGAGGCAATACCTCTTATTTCATTCCTCCTACCATAAGTGTTCCTCTTGTTACCCAATCACATTCACCACCTATAAATGTTAGTCAAGGGAGAAATTCCTTCATTCCTCCCATGAGTCTTCCATGTGCTACCCAATCTTGTACATTACCCACTTATCATAGTGTCCCACCTCCTTATTCTCAGTCTCTTCCTTCATTCAATAATATTACTCCACCCTCTCAATCCAACACGTCTAGTTTCAATCCTTCCACCGCAGCTATAATCAATAGTCTTTCCCAAACAGTATATTCCTTACAACAACAAATAACTTCTATGAATCAATCCAAGTATAATGTGTTAGACAGTTGAAATAACTAGAAGACAACTGAGAGGGGGGGTGAGTCAGTTGTCACAGATTACCAGAACTATTAGCAATCAGAACTTTAATACCAGAACCCAAAACATTAATATCGAAATAGCAGTTAAACCAATTAAGCATAAACAATAATCACAGAATAAAAACCATCCACATGACACCAATATTTATATGTGGAAAACCTAGTAAAGGGAAAAACCATGGTGGGAAGCCTACCCACAGTCAGATAATACTTCTGCAGTAAGTATGTGAATTACAATTGAGGGGCCTACACTTGCACAAAGGCCAACAACCTAGAGCGCACTACTCATCACAAAAGGAGCCTCGCTGACTTCATAGAAATCTAGACTACAATCCGGAGAAGTGATGAACTGCAAAAGATAGCATCTCCCATGCCTGAGTACATTTTTGGTTAAGCTTAATATCGGAGGACTAAATCCTCTTACATAAACCCAATTCAATCTCCAAGGATCACCAAATACTCGACCTAAATAATATTACATTATTCACACATTACATTCCTTGAGCATGACATCTAACATAACCATGATGATCTACAATGAGATCTTATATCTATATATACAAACCTTCGACCATAAACAATTAGGTCAGCCACTAGATAATAAACTAATTACATAATTACAAACCATGTCAGCCTTAGACTAAAAAAATAATATCCAACACATAAGACATCTCGAAACAGATCGAGTGGTCCAATCCACATGTTACATTAAAGTCGGTCCATAACCTAGATCAACCAGGACCCAATATAGGTCCACATGTTACAGCAATGATCTCCATCCACCAAGTCTCGAACATGATCACCATCAACATCCTAAAACTCCACTAGAAGTTGTACCAACACCACTTATGCAATTCATCAAAGATCTTCATCAAAAGCTCTGCCAGTGAAACCCTCGCCGAAACTAGAAACCAAGCTTCTAAGAAAACAAGATAGCATCTGATCACTAGACCACAATTAAGTGACTAAATATGAGCATTAGTATCATGAACAAGCCAATTCCATCATCAAACTATACCAGAGCCTACTAGATCATGTTGGATCCAAATCAACCAGAAACCACTCAACCTACCGGGACCAGAAGGGTGTCGGTAAAGAATCCAAACAGCTAGTGTTGGCATCAATGACAAAACATCAATGCAACACATAATCAATTCCACCAAATGACCAACAATATCCCCCTTTGGAATTGATGGCAAAACTAGATGTGAAAAACATCTAAGTACCAAGAAATGCTAAACAAGTCTCCCCCAATGGAAGACAATCAACAATTTCCTGCATATACCTCTGAAATAAAGACCAAACTCCCCCTGTGAATAATATCTTTGTAAAGCTCTAAATCTCACTTCCTTTTTCACATCAATATCACTCCCCCTTTGACATCAATGCCAGAAATATGACAAAAATATCAAAGCAGAAAACATAAACTACTGAATCACAAAGTTGACTACTCCCCCTAAGCAGTAGTATCTCCACATCAGTGCCGAAATGAATAGTATCTTTGATAATGCACACCAAACTGATGCCAAACTGCATCAATCAATCTCTACCGGAGGGGAAAAAACTCCCAATCTGTCTCTCAGGTACCCAAATGATTCCTTGGGCAAAGGTTTAGTGAAAATATCTACAATTTTCTCTTTAGTGTTCACATAAATGAATCTAACTTCATTTGCTTCCATGTTTTCCTTCAAAAATTTGTACTTGATAGATATGTGCTTTGTCTTAGAATAAAATACTAGATTCTTTGATATGTCAATAGCAGCAGAGTTATCACAATGAATAACTACCAGTGCATCACAATCCACCTTTATATCCTTCAACATTTTCTTCATCCATAAAATCTATGTATAGTTAGTAGAAGCAACAATATACTCAACTTCAGTAGTAGATAAAGAAGTACATGTCTGTTTCTTGCTGGTCCATTAAACCCACTTGTTTCCAAGAAAGAAAGCTTCACCAGAAGTTCTTTTCCGGTCATAAACATCTCCAACCCAATCAACGTCTTTATATGCACATAAAGTAAAGTTATCATCCTTAGAGTACCACAAACCATATTCTGATGTACCTTGAAAGTATCTAAAAATCATTTTCACTACAATCTAATGATTTTCTCTAGGATCACTCTGAAACATTGAAACAATACAAACAACGTTCATTATGTTAGGCCTAGTTTGAGTCAAATAAGGCAAACCTCCAATCATATATTTGTATCTTGTAGGATTTACCGATGCAAAAACATCTTTTCTTGTCAATTTCTCACTTGTAACCATAAGAGTGCTTACCGGTTTAGAATCTTCCATACCAAATTTCTTCAACAATTCCTTATCATACTTAATTTGATAGATGAAAATACCTTTGTCAGTCTGAGTAATCTGCAAACCTAAGAAAAATTTCATCTCACCAATCATAGACATCTCAAATTCTTTCTCCATATTCTTAGAAAATTCTATGCATAACTTATCTTCACCTCCAAAAATAATGTCATCAATAAATACTTCAATAATCAGTATATCATCATCAGTGATCGTATAATATAAATTACTATTAGCACTGCCCTTAGTAAAACCGAGTTTCAAAAGATATTTATCCAACCTTGCATACCAAGCTCTAGGTGCTTGTTTCAATCCATATAAAGACTTCCTTAACCTGAAAACCATTATTGTATTATTTGATAGTGAAAAACCATCAGGTTGTTCAATATAAACTTCCTCATCAAGATCCCCATTCAAAAATGCACATTTAACATCCATCTGATAAACCTTGTACATTTTTTATAAGCAACATAGGCAAGAAATAATCTTATAGCTTCCATCCTAGCTATAGGTTTAAAATTCTCTCCATAATCAATTCCTTCCTTCTAAGAATATCCTTTAAAAACCAATATAGCCTTATTCCTTATAACTTGACCATCCTCATTCAATTTATTCCTAAAAACCCATTTAATTTCAATAACATTTTTATTTTTAGGTCGGGGAACCAAGGTCCATGTGTTATTTTTATCAATCTAATCTAATTCTTCTTCCATAGCTTTCAACCAATATTCATTTTTACATGCCTCAACTACTAATACCGGCTCAACTTGTGAAATTAAACATACCTCATTACTTTCTATTCTTCTTCCTGTCATCACTCCATTGCTCTTATCCCCAATGATCTGATCTTCTGAATGATTCAATCTCACATACCTTGGAGTCCTTTGAATCTCTATTCCTCTTCCTCATTCTTTAGTCACTATAGAATTCTCTGATACTTCCAGAGTAACTAGTTCAACATTATGTACTGGTAAAGGTGCTACCAGTTCAGATATAATCTTTTCCACTGTCAGTTCCTCTCATAAACTCTGATTTGACTTTCGCTCAGCTCATCTACTTTGACATTAGCACTCTCCACAATTCTCTGCAATCTCTTGTTATAACATATGTCATGCCTGTGAAGTGTATACATGTTCTTGCAACATAAAACACTCAATAGATCATTACAAGCATGGTTAATGAATTTAAAGCAAAGAAAGATAAACCATAGCTAATCAATCTATCGCCTCCTAGTAAATGTGAGTATGAATTTTGCTCTCAGATCTGGTCATGCAAATTCCAGTGACTTGACTACACTTAAATGGAGGATTTAAATGATAAATGATGCATTTAAGCTAGTAATGATAATGATTAAGCTACATGATTCCATGATTATGCTAGAAAATAAGCTAGAATGATGCAATTAAGCTATGATAACAATGCTCAAAATGATAAACTAAGATTGCATATGCCTATAGTAACAATGCCTGAAATTCAAATGAAATGGGATGTTTATTGCTCCAAAATGGGATCTATTTAGGATTTCCAAGGCTAGGGGTGAGGTGGCAGGAATTAATGGTCAAGATTGAGTCTAAAGATATCAATGGTGAAATTGGAGGAGGTTGGAAAAGAGGTTGAATGAAAGGGAACATTTGTCATCTCTATGGTGACAAGTGTCAAGAAGCTTCTAGAAGAGGTTGGATGAAAGGGAACAATGTCATCTCCATGGTGACAAGTGTCAAGAAGCTTTGCTCATGAGAGGGCAAAGTGTCCAAGGAAAGGGGACATGGTGGTTAGGATGTGCAAGCTCGGATGGGGTTAGGTTTAGAAGGGGTTGTGTTAGGTGGTTAGAAGTTAGGAGACTTTGAAATTAAAAATTCAAATAATAAGAAAAAGCTAATTAATCTCAACAACTAAAATTGATTTGTTTTAATTAATTAGAAGAGTTAGAAGAAATGAATTTGATGATGAATTTGATGGGGGGAATTAATTAATTTGAATTAATTAATTAAAGGGGATTATTGAAATGAACCTATTAAATAAATCCTTAGATTTATTAATAAGTAGATGAAAGGGGGAATTTAATCAAATTGCTTAGTGAATTCAATTAAATTGGGAAGGGGGATTAATTAAATAATTGCTTATTTAATTAATTATCTTCAGACCATTTTTAGGTGTATACATTTTGCCCCTCTTTGAAGCAAGGTGTGATGATGCATTGATTCAAAGAATAATCTCATTTTGATGATGATGATATTGGTTCAATAGGATGCCCCAACTCTTGATTGATAAATTGTGATATGATGATGCCCCCTCAGGAGATCAATTAAGATAATTGATCTTTGGAGTTTTTTTGAATTTTTGTGAAATTGATATCCTGATTAGAAATGATTTCATGTCTGCAACTATGGTTGATGAAAATGTGAGTTCTTTGATCATGATGATTGATAGAATTTGATAAATTTTGATAGGTTCAATTAGTTTGATAAGATCTAGATTTAGTTTGGTTTCAGGAAAGATATCTCTTGTATAAGACAAAGATGATCAGAAGCATCTGGTTTTAGGAAAGATATATCATGTATAAGACTTGATCAAAAGCGTCTAGTTTCAGGAAAGATACATCATGTATAAGACATGATAAAATAGATCAGATGCGATTGATTGATAAGGTTTATTTGGATAAAGAACTTGGTGGTTTGTTGATATCAAGTTGCAGAAAGATTTAGATATGCTGATGTTGGTTCTGGTGAGAGGGTAGCATAAGATTTTCATTGGGTTGACAATATCTGGAGAGATATGAGTTATTATTCTAATTGCGTATACACTTGTGATGATACCTTGATGATTCCTGCGATAGATTTAACCTTGGATAAAAGGACCATGCGGGATCCCATGCAAGAATGAAATGCAAGCTAAATACAAATGCAAATGCAATGCAAAGCTACGAGTGGACCAGTCACTGGACTATTGCATTTTTGTCATCATTGAGCTTTTTAAATGTGGGAAGTGAGTGCAAACATCGATAGTATAATTAACCATGATGACCTGACCACTACTTTCCTGGATTTTGATATGGCAAGTTAGCACAAGAATCGAGGTATAATTGAACCGAGATGACCTAAGTGTTTCTTGTGTAAAACGGGCAGTATTAATCATTTCAATACACAAATCAGAAATGTCTTCAATGATACTCTGATGATCATGTCCTGAGATAAATTTGCACATATTAATGATTAATTTTCAGACAACAGACAAGAAAAATATCATGTTTCTTCCTTGTTCCTCTAGTCAAAGACATCCTGGAGTCACTCAGAAATCATGATAGCAAAAATCAATATAGAAAATTTGAACAATCATGTTAAAATCATTATCCAAAAGATATCATCCATGCATTTAGACTGACTTTGTGATAGTTTGATGGTTGATAATTTGATCTCATGTTCCATGTTAGATATGTCTCAGTTTTCGCTTGTGAAGAGTTGTCTAACTGTTTGTTCTACCTGTTGTATTAAGCTCAAAAAGATCAAGAAGTTTTCCCCCAGCTAAGTGCAGGATTTTGCCCCAAGCCTAGAAACAAATTTGTTATGATATACCCAATGATCCAAACCATGGCGAGAAGCCACGGGACGCTTGTGTATGTACAAAGGCTTTATTATGCATATGAACAACGCTGATGGAAAATGAATGAATGCAAGTGAAAAGATGCATGAACTAATAGATGGAAGAGCTAGCAGACAGATAGCACCTATTTCCCAGGTTTTCACCATATGTTTTTATTGCACTTTTTCTCATATTTGATTGTTTTTCTTTTTTGGATTTTCTGCTTTTTCACTGTTTTTGTTTTTTGGATTTTTCATTATTTTTGGATTTTTTGCTTTTTCAAACATAAAACTTCTTTAGATGCATGCTATTGATGGGTTCTTCAAGTTGATCTTCATCCTGTGTTGATAGCCGATATGCTCCTAATCCGAATATTGTTGTGATCACAAATGGACCTAACCAGTTTGGTTCAAATTTTCCTTTCTTTTCTCGATCTGCCCGATTGTGTGGATTATCTTTTAGTACTAGTTCCCCCACTTGAAATATTTGTGGTTTGACCCTGTGATTATAGCTCCAACATATTCTTTGCTGATATACCTTTATAATGATTAAAGTTATTTTGTCTTCGTTCATGGATCAGTTCTAACTCTTGCAGTCTAGATACTCATTGTTCTTCATCTGGGATGAGACCTTTTAATGATACTCATAGAGAAGGTATCTCTACTTCTATTGGTAGTATTTCTTTTGATCCATAAACAAGAGAGAAAGGTGTGGCACCTGTTGGTGTGTGGATACTAGTATGGTAAGACCATAGAATAGGGTTTAATTGAATATGCCAATCTTTGCCAGCATCATTCACTATCTTTTTGAGGATTTTCAGAATAATTTTATTTGATGCTTCTGCTTGCCCATTTCCTTGTGGATAGTAGGGTGTGGAGAATCTGTGTTGGATCTTGAATTTCTCACATAGATCTAGTACATTTTGATTCTTGAATGGTCACCCATTATTAGTGATAATGGTCATTGGTATTTCATAGCGACATATGATATAGTTCAAGATAAATGCAACAATTTGTTTTCCTATGATATTTATGAGAGGTACTACCTCAATCCATTTTGTGAAATATTTTGTAGCTACAAGGATGAATTTGTGACCATTAGATGAAGAAGGATTTATCTTTCCTACTAGATCAAGACCCCATTGGTAGAAAGACCAAGATGTTGCCAAAGCATAAAGTTCTTGTGTTGGTGCATGAATCAAATTCCCATGGATCTGACATTGTTTGCATGTTCTAGCTATCTAAAAAGAATCTTGTTCCATGATCAGCTAATATAGCCCAAGCGTATGAGTTTTTTCAAAAAGGTAAGACCACTTGAATGAGTGCCACAAATGTCGTTATGGATTTCATGTAAGGTCTTCTCAGATTCTTCTTGTTTGAGACATCTTAAAAGAGTACCGTCCAGACCTCGTTTAAATAGAGTATCCATGATGAGAGTAAAATGGGAGGATTGGCGAATAAAGTTTCTCTTTTGGTTCTTCAATAAGTTAAGAGATAGGATGTTATCTTTTAGGTATGTGTAAGTTTGGCCATAGCATGAGGGATCATGCCCAACAAGGTGACATATACTTTGGGAATCATGACAATTATGAATAGGGTAAAAGAACTCTTCCACCAGGAATTCATAATGATGTTGATTTTCTTGTGTCTGAAGTAGAGAAGAAAGTGTAGCCATGGAATCTATTGCTTTGTTGTCATTCCTTGGAATCTATTGGAAAGTGATTTCTACAAAGTATTTCTTGATATCATCAACCATCTTTTTGTAAGGCATTAGCTTTTTGTCCTTTGTTTGATAATCCTCATTAATTTGATTGATGACGAGCTAAGAGTCTACAAAGACTTGAAGTTGAACCAAAGTTGTTGGCATTATGTGAACCTGTATGAGGACATGATGACATTGTATGTTGTCATTGATGTCAATATGCTGAAGAAGAGAGAATCGGTATATTACCAAGAACAGGTATATATGAGAACCGGTATAACATTGTGAACCGGTATATGTGCCAAAGTGAAGCGGTGTGTTTGTTTAAGGTGAACTGACATGTGGTTATGGGAACTAGTACATGGAAGCTTTGTATGACTATCGGTTGGTAGTCTCATCTTCTGGGTTTCTGATTGAAGTGCTTCAAGCTTGTGTGACTCAATCGGTGACTTTGTGTGATGAGTTAGCATTATAATGAAGAACAGATCATGTTGCCACATCAACCTTGTGCGTGTGAAGGATCTTGCATGAAGGAGAGTGTTCCTATCTACCTTGGGAATGTGCGAAGTCTGTAAACGGTGAAAACACGTGATGGGTTATCAACCGC
The DNA here is from genome assembly GCF_030272615.1 of Cryptomeria japonica. Classification (NCBI taxonomy): domain Eukaryota; kingdom Viridiplantae; phylum Streptophyta; class Pinopsida; order Cupressales; family Cupressaceae; genus Cryptomeria; species Cryptomeria japonica. The sequence goes on along the minus strand of NC_081414.1, from coordinate 836,218,238 downwards.
CATGAAAGCGGTGGAAAATGAATGATGGAGAATGTCTTGAGATCGGTTCAGGACTATTGCATTTAATGCAATATTCTCAACGGTCAGGATTGAACCGTTTGAATTGCTTAACCTAACAGGTTTAGGGTTTAGGGTTTATGCTACCGACCTATCTATTTTCTATAAGGTCAATGTTGTGTTTCTTTCTGAGGTTGTTGGCAAAAGTTGTGTGTGTGTATCCAAGTGAAGAGATACCTGATTCTTGTTAGACCAGAGGAGAGAAGTGATACCTACATAGTGTAAGTGCAGAAGGTGAAGAGGAGCTTAAGCGGATCTGCATTGGCATTGAGTGTTGTTACCAGATCATTGTAATACCTATTGATCTCTAACCACTTCAACAGTTGGGAAATCCCTTAACATGGTAGCTTTAACCGGCTTACTGTAAATCCTTTAACAGGGTGACTCAAAACCATTGAGTTCTTGAAATCCTCTAACAAGGTAACCTTCAATAGGGTTTAACCCTTAACCGGGTATTCTATCCATCCCTTAACCAGGTGATCCCTAATAGGATTGGTTCCTAACAGAACCTATTGTATCAGTCTTTAACCGGACAAGGCTCCTAACAGAGTGGACTTCTAAAGAGTTCAAAAATAGCTTGTGGGTATTCATCCCCACCGTGGTTTTTCCCAATTGGGTTTCCACGTGAAAAATGTGTGTGTCATGTGTGTTGTTATTCATGTGATGCTTTAAGTGATTTGTGTCTGAAGGTAAATCATGTTGATCTAGCTGGTTATACATCTTTGATGATAGATTACATGTTCATGCACTAGGGTGAAATGGAAATGAAGTGTTAGATTGTATGAAAAGATAAGTGTCAACCAGTTTATGCGTGTCTCAGTTATTCTAGGTTTTGTCAGTTTTACTCTGTTTAGGAATGGTGTTATTGTTTGTCTACCAAAGCATAGTGTCTACTGACAAACCAGTTTTAGGATTGTGTTTTTGCTTGTACTAATTCACCCCCCCCCATCTCAGTGAGTTATCAAAAGCTTCATACTTTGTTGTGTTATTGGTACATGGAAAACTTAATTTGTATGCTTTTAAGATTGTATGACCTTGTGGTGTGATAAATAGAATTCCTGCTCCTGATCCATGTTGTGTATATAAACCATCAAAGTATAGTTGCCATATTTTTGTTGTGACTGTTAGGATATTAGCATCAAGAAACTCAATTTGTAAAGGATGATCATCTTGAAGTGGTTCTTCTGCTAGTTAGTCTGCAATGACTTATCCTTTTATAGCTTTTCTATCAACATACTCAATATCAAACTCACTCAGAATCATGATCCATTTTGCTAGTCGTCCTGTTAATGTTGCTTTGCTGAGTAAATATTTCAGAGGATCAATTTTAGCTATTAACTTGATGGAGTGAGATAGTAGATAGTTATTAGGATTCCCAAATATATTGAGAGAGGGGGGGGGTGAATCAGTATCTAACTGGTTAATGGATTTTCTAAACTTATTAAATGAATTACATGTCAAAATAGTATACCAGTAAACCAGAATTAATGCAGTAAATAAGAACAATAAACACAACATAGAAAGCACAACATAACACAATATTTTTAACAAGAAAACCCGGTGTGGGAAAAACCTCAGTGGGATTTGTGACCCACAATATTCGCTCACTGGCCAATAAGTGAATATTACTAATACAATAGGGGCCTACACATGCAGGAAGGCCAACTGCCTAAAGCTCACGGCTTAAATACAAAAAAAGAAGTCTCACTGAATTACAAAAGTGGATTATGTAAATCCAATGTCATATATTGCTTCAGTTCGGCATCTGCTATGCTAGGTTCAGTACTGGTTTAAGCTCATACAACTTCCAAAACCCAATTCCAAGGTTTGCCTTAGTATTCACATCTGCCTATTACATTCCTTCCATGTATTTCTCATCTTACAAATGATTTACAAGATATCATACTTATATGAGTCCTAATATAATTCGCCTTGTTAGGTTACAAAAAGATTTAACAATTAAATACAAAATACAATAAACAAAATCCTATTGGCCAGGGTGCCGGTAAACATCTTTGTTAGTGTTGGTGCCAGTGTATGTGCCTGTGCTAGTGCCATAGGATTGTAAGGTTGCCATCAATGACAATACCTTCAATCACCTATAATTTCTCATTGGAGTGTGCATTTGCCAACAATCTCCCCCTTTGACATTGATGGCAACACTCATGAGAAAAAGCCAAAAAGTGTATCCAAAAAGTGTTGTCCAAAATAGTCTTACCAAAGCTGTCAAAACTGTGTGCTCCCCCTGAGTAGATGATCTCTTCTGTCATACATTTTTCCTATCCTTATTTATTTTTCTCATCCTCTACTACTCCCCCTTTGGCATCAATGACAAAGGTTGTCATTCAATGTCAATTGAGTGTAGTTCCTATCTAGATCCTTGAAACCGATTGGTTATAATTTGATATAACTCTGCTAATGCAAAATTTAGGCTTTTGTAGAATCTTTCACTGTCCTTTAGTGCTACTTCAGCCCTCGGGATTGTACTAGTGAGAAAGTGCATTTTCTCTTCTGGTGTCTTAAGTCCTAGAACAAGAGCCTCATAAATCTCTTTTCTCAAAGAGATGAGGATATGTAGTTTAGGACCTAGTCTGCACTTCAGTTCCTTTGCCTTAAATTTTAACCTTTCCTTATCTTTTTCAAGTTTTTCTATTTTCTCTTCAAATCCTACAATTTCTTATTCTACTACCAATATTGAGTCTGATGAACCTATTAAATTGTCAACAATATCATTGATTTCCTTTTGAGCTCTGATGATCTCTTTATCTATACCTTCTATCAAAATGTTTGTTTTGCATGTATGTTTGTACAATTTCTTGAAATCCAAAATTGTCTTGCCTAGTACCAGTAATAATGTATCCATATGGTCCTTATTCTTCTTGATTGTTTCCTCAAAGAATTTTTCCTTCTCTTTATTCATTTTCTCTCTGAAAGTCTCCTCATTGATTTGATTAATTGTTAGAAAATTGTCGGTTATGTATTTGGACAATGTGTCTAATTGACCTAAAGAATCTTTATTATTAATGTTGCACTTGGGTGCAATCATCTTCAAAATTGGTATGGTGTCATCAATTGCCTTATATGCAAGTGCATTGCAATCCATTATTTTCTTGATTGAATCTAGCAATACCTTTGTCATATTAGTTGGTCTAAATTTAGTTATGGAGGTTCTGGATGACTATCCAACTACCTTCACAAATTGTAATCCATCAATGGTAGTAATAGCATTGCTTTCCTCTTTCTCTAGAGGGTCAATTTGTGTTTGTATTTCAACTACCAAAGGTTTAGGTTTTTCAGTTGTAGCTGGTGGCACTGTCTCTGAATGTACCTATGAATGATCCTGTTGCTTTACCTGTTTCTTTGTATGTGTCTCTGCCTATTTTTCCATGCTCTCTATTGATGGTTTCTCTGATGGTGCCTTTGATGATTTTTCAGTGGTATCCACTGTTGGTTTTTTTGTTTGTGACTTTGTGTTTTCTACTAGTTTCTCTATGTTTACTTCTGAAATGTCTACAACTGGTATCTCAATAGATTTTTCATTACTATCAGTTGCCGGTTGCTCAATAGATACATCAGTATGTACACCAGTGGTATCTTCTTTTCCTATATCCATTGTCTGTTCAGTTTGTTGCTCACTCCCAATCTCAATGTCTCCAACTGTATCTTCAATATTTGTCTCAACTATCATGTCTTCTACTGGTGGCTCAGTTGCCACATCTTTCTTCTCACTTGATTCCTTATCAACCACAATGTTGACTTCCTGTGTGTTGATATTCATTGTATACACCACCTCAGAATCAGGATTTATGTCCTCATGTGTTGTCTCCATACTCTTTGTTGTCGGTGGAGTATCAACATTTTGTGTCGGTGGAGTATCAGAAGGAGGTGGGGGTAAGTTATTTGTCACGTTTATACTTGGAGGTCCACCTACCTTACCTTTACCTTTATCTTTTTCCTTTTAATAGACTTTAAAAGTCTTTGGTCTCTTAACCTCTTCTTGTTTCTCTTTCTCAACAAAGAATATATCCCATTTATCTGCTATCTCTTTTGTGATCTCATTAACTTTGCCAGCCATAAGTGCTACATGCCAGTGACCGGTTGAAAATACTATCCGGTTAGGCTCACTTATCAGTTCATCAATTTCTTATGTTGAATTCACTGGGTGAACTACAAGTATTTTTTATATCTTCATCTTTTTATCCAATTCAACAATTCCTGCTCTCCTTGCTTCTAACCTTCTATACAACTCACTGGGTAAATCATCTACTACCTAAATCAAAAATTTCTTGTAGATATCCAAGTGTAGGATAACACTATTTTTAATGCTTTCCTTTTCATCATTGTTAAAAGTATCATACAACTTGCTAATGTTTGATAAGTTACCATTTTCCGTTATCTCATTCAAAAGGTTGTCAAGTGGAGGAACAACTTGTTTTACTTTCTTTTTCTTTGGTGTTAACCTCTTTGCTGGAGTCCTAATTGTTTGTTGTTTCTTTCTTGTTCTCTTAGGTGTAGGAGCGGGTACCAATGAAGGTTTCCTTTTTCTTACTACCCTTTTAAATTTTGTTGATATTTCACTGTCAGAGGAGGTACCAGCCAGTGAAAGATGTGTTTCCAGTTGTAATCCTTCCAAGTCACTCTCCTTAATACTAGTTTTATTCAATATGTCTTCCTTGATTGCTTTAGCCTATCTTGTTCCTTTTCTAACTATTTGTTCAGTTTTCTTTATTATTTTTTGTGATTGAACTTTGCTTTCAATTGTTTTAGCATTTCCAAATATTTCTTAAGTTGGTTCTTTAGGGGCCTCTAGAAGTGCTTTTGCATAAGTTTCTATTATGTTCTCATCAGCTTCATATCCCATCTCTGTAACCCAAATAGTCCTCAGGATCATTGCCTCCATCCAAATTTCATCTTTCTTTATCACAAAGCATATCTTCTTTTGATATTTATCTACTATAGATTGAGATAGCCTTTCTTTAATCTTCATTCTATCCTTCAGTGTTTGAAAGTGTTCATTTATGTTCTTTTCTCTTTCATCTTCCATGTTGTTTAGTATGTCCAAAATTTGTTTTCCTACTGGTATGTCAAAACCAAAATCCTTTCTACCAATACCGGGTACTTCTTTGGTAATATATAGCATTAAACATACAAGTAAGTTGCCAAATCTGAATGTACCTTTCTTATCACCTTTTATCTTCTTCATATTATCTTTAATTCATCCTTCAACAATTCATATATGTTAATCTTTGCATTGTTGTTTACCATGTCATAGGCACTCTTGATACATAAGCTAGAAACAGAGTTTAATCTGTTAGCATGTGTAACTTTGCATCCAAGAATCATGCTAATGAATTTTACATTGATATCCCTTACATCATTTACTCTCAAGTATCTCTTGTCAAAGGTTGCGTCGGTTAGGGTCATTACAGTGTCATTAGGAACCTTTTAGTCTTGTCAGGCCTGCTACCGGTGGAAGGTAAGCCTGTCACTGCCCTAATTGCTTCTTTTGTTATCTTATGAATTAAATCCAACCAAAAGAACTCCCCATGAACTCTGCTTAACACAATCCTTATAACATCCTTTGGAAAAACAGGGATATTAAGAATCTCCTCGAAACCTAGGGTTTCAACTATCTTATGTTCCGGTTTCACATTTACATTAACATCACAAATTACTATTCTATACATGTTCATAATTTCATCATCTCCTAGTTCTTATATATGACAATGTATGTAGATTCTAGGATCCTCAGCATAAGCAACTCCTTTAGATATTTTTGAGAATGCTCCTAGGGTATCATCTTTCTTTGCAATTTCGGGAATAATCTTAAATACGAGTCTAGGGCGCTTAACAACTTCAATTACAATAGGGTTTGCAGTGAATTTAGGTGTAGAGGAGGAAACCATTGTTATAAATACCTTAATCTTCCTTTAGGTATGAGTGCTTGAATGATTTTCTTCACTTCTCGCTATGGATGCCTTCGCTCAGGATTTTTGTGCTCTAAGGAAGTTTGAATGCTCAGTGAATGAAAAGAGAGCCAAAATATTTTCTTTATAATGTCATTTCCTCCAACTACCACATTTAATGTCCGTCGGTTAAGTCAAACTTAACACATTTGTCGGTAAAGAAGTATTTCAACTTCTCACCATCAATCGAGGGTAAATTAGCATGTTTTTCAATTCATTGCCATACCCCCAAAATGTTTCTTTCAATTAGATGAAGAATATCCTATCGGTGGAGTGATACTCTATTCTACCGGTGAAGGAATAGCTTCATTAACATGCATATCTGAATTTTTGATCTATTGTTTTGAGAATTCTTGCTTTACTTTTTCAACTTTTTCTTTACCTTTCAAACTAGGTCCTTTGTTATTTTTTGGTGATGCCTTCTACAAAAATTTTCAATATGTCCAATCTCGTTACAAGCATAACAAGTCACATTGTTTTTCTGAATAGCTTTTCCATATCCTATGTCGAAATGTGTTCTGCATTGATTAGATAAGTGTCCAAATCTTCCACAAACATAACATCTTACATTCATTCTACAATTTTCTGAGTTATGACCAACTTTTTTGCATTTAGAACATTGACTGGTGGGTACATTGGTGTTCTGATAGTTTCTAGATCTAGACTAATTTCTCTATGACCATACTTGTTACAGTTAAAGTATTTCCCATTGAATTTATAGGCATTAGGTTGTCTTACTGATTTACTGTGATCATGATTGTTTGCAGTACTGGAGCTTTCACCAACTTCAAAGCCAAGGCCATTAGTATCTCCATTAGGTTTTTGATTTTTCAACATGTCATCAAGTTCTTCTAAACTTTTCTTGAATTTCTCCTTGTGTTGATTTGTAGTAGCCAACTCATTTTCTAAGAAATCTTTCTGTCTCATGAGTTCGGTTTTATCATGCTCTAAGTGAATTATATCTATCTTCAACATATCAGTTTCATGACTGAATCTTAGATTTTCATTTCCAGCATCATTGATTCTCCTAGCCATGTCATCTTCATTCTTCTTTCGATCTTCAATGTCTTTACAAAACCTCATAGTCATATCTTGCATTTCATTCCTCAAATCCATGTTATCCTACTTCATCTTGCTTACAAGACCATTAAGAGTCTCTTTTTCATCATCATCACTCTATATCTTCTCATGAAGTTCTCTTCTTTTGTTCCTAGCAATAGTGAGATTTTCCTAAAGTCCTTGAATGATTTCTTGTGCAACCTTTAGATCATCTTCAAGTTTCATATTCTTCATTTTTTCTGCATCATAGTCTGAAAGAGCTGTTTCCAATTGCTTTCTCAAGCTTTCCATATGTACCGGTGTCAAAATCTTCCTCAAGCTGTTATGCTTTTGAAAATAGAGGACCAGGCTCTAATACCAATTGTTAGGATTCCCAAAGATATTAAGAGGGGGGTGAATCGGTATCTAAACAGTTAATGGATTTTCTAAACTTATTAAATGAATTGCATGTCAAAACAGTGTACCAGTAAACCAGAATTAATGTAGTAAATAAGAACAATAGAAACAACATAGAAAGCACAACATAACATAATATTTTTAACAAGGAAGCCTGGTGTGGGAAAAACCTTGGTGGGATTTGTGACCCACAATATTCGCTCACTGGCCAATAAGTGAATATTATTGATATAATAGGCGCCTGCACATGTAGGAAGGCCAACTACCTAAAGCTCACAACTTAAATACAAAAAGGGAAGTCTCACTGACTTACAAAAGTGGATTATGTAAATCCAATGTCATGTACTACTTCGGTTCAGCATCTGCTATGCCAAGTCCAGTATCGGTTTAAGCTCATACAACTTCCAAAACCCTATTCCAAGGTCTTCCTTAGTATTCACATTTGTCTATTACATTCCTTCCATGTATTTCTCATCTTACAAATGATTTACAAGATCTCATACTTATATGAGTCCTAATACAATTCGCCTTGTCGGCTTACAAAAAGATTTTACAATTAAATACAAAATATAATAAACAAAATCCTCTCGGCCATGGTGTTGGTAAACATCTTTTCCGGTGTTGGTGCCGGTGCCATAGGATTGTAAGGTTTCCATCAATGACAATACCTTCAATCACCTACATTTTCTCATTGGAGTGTGCATTTGCCAACAATAGTGTCGTAATTTTTGAGAAGCAAAAACTACTGCCAAGCATGCTTTTTATGTTGGTGAATAGTTGATCTCGTATCCTACTAATGTTCTACTGATGTAGTAGATGGCTCTTCTTTTTCTTCATTATCCTATTGTGCAAGAAAAACTTCTAATGATGTTTTGATGGTTGATACATAAATTAATAAAGGCTTTCCTAGAATTGGTGACATTAGTACAAGTGGTTGCATGAGATATGCCTTGATCTTGATGAACGCGTCCTCACGTTGATGGTCCCACTTGAAATGAACATTTTTGTGCAATAGATGAGTAAATGATTGACATTTATCTGCTAGTTGAGCAACAAATCTTCTGATTGACTAGAGTCTTCCTTGGAGTGATCTGAGTTGACTTATATTCTTGGGAGATGTCATTTCCATGATTGCTTTAACCTTAGCTGGATCCACTTTGATACCTCTAGCTGAAACAATGTATCCCAATAGCCTGCCTGAAGTGACACCAAAGGCACATTTCTTAAGGTTTAGCCTTAGCTTGTATTGTTCTAACCTGTCAAAGATCGTTTCCAATATCTCTATATGTTCTTCTCTATTGTATGATTTAGCTAAGATGTCATCCACATAGTCTTCCATGAATGTATGCATCATGTCATAAATATAGTTGTCATAGCTCTGTGATATGTAGCACCTATGTTCTTTAATCCAAAAGGCATGATGTTCCAATAGAAAGTACGCCATGGATGTGTGAAAGTTATCTTTTCTTGATCTTTGGGTGCTATTTTGATCTCATTGTATCTGGAGAAACCATCCATTAGAGAAAACATGGAGTGTCCAACATTTAAATCTACAATGATGTCGATGTTAGGTAAAGGAAAGTCATCCTTTGGACATGCGTTATTAAGATCTCTGAAGTCTATGCATATTCTGATGCTTTTATCTGGTTTTGAAATAGGAATGGTGTTGGATACCCATTGAGGATAAGCTAGAGGTCTGATGAATCCTACACCTAGTAATTTCTTTAGTCCGGCTTTGACTAGGAGAGCGATATGTGGATGCATTTTCCTTAACTTTTGTTTGATTGGTTTGGCTCCTGGACTAACATTTGAGTGATGCATAATAAGCTCTGGATCTAACCCTGGCATGTCTACATATGACCAGGCAAAATTGATTTGTCATCATTTGAAGAATTCCACATATTGTTGCATTTCTTCTTCTGATAGAGAAGTAGTTGGATGAAGAATCTTTGGTTGTTTTATTGTGCCAATGTTAATTTCCTCTGTTGGTTCAATCAAAATGGATGACCTTTCTTGATAGTGCTGAGGTAAAGTGTCAAATCTCCCATCTTCTGGCACCTCAAGGAGGTTTTCACTGTTAGATGCGTCCTTTCTTTTTACTTTTTTTTGATCTAATGTTGCCAATAAATGGTTTTTAGCATTAGACTTGATATTCTTTTCTTTATTTTCACTTTTGCAACTAGGAGATTTGGCACCTACTTGACTGGAGGATGTGTTGCTGACATTCCTAGTGAGAGTTGTTACGGGTTCGATTGCATTAAGATATACAGATATGGTATGGTCATTCGGAAAGGTATGAATGGTAGTATGTCCTTCATTTTCCCAATCAATAAGCTCGGGGTGGATTAGAGGTAAGGGATCTTAAGGTTGGGATGTTTCGAGGGTCATGATGGATGTATCAAAATTTTCAATATGTGTTTCAATGTCTAGAATGGTACTCTCATCAGAATGACCTTGCATAAGAAATTCCTGATCGTCCTCGGTTAAGTCCAAGACAGCCAAATGTGATTCTAATTCAAGTGAACTAGTTCCTGATGTTTGTCCTGCATACATTTGAAGTACATCGACTCCTACATCTCCTCCAAAGTAATTTTCTTTAGCTAATTCTTTAGAGTGATAGGAATCCCATTCCCATTCATTAGAATCTGTATCACTTGCAACTTGCAATATATAGATTTGTTCATATAGCATTTCTTCTGTTTTTCTGGCTATATCTTTTCTTCTTTCATATTCAACTTCTTCAGGACTGAGATTAAGTTATGTCAACTTTGCTATCTCTTCTAGATTTATATTAACTTATTTCTTATTTTGATTGAGATTTAATGCTGCTTGAGAGGTGTTTTTAGTTTGTTTCTCTTGTTGATTGGAAGCTTGTTTATTTTCCCATTTCATGCTTGCTTGTGTTTGTTTCTTAGTTGATGTTTCTTCTCTTTCAATTGCCAGTTGTTCTTGTCTATTTTCATATTCCTCTTGTTGTTGACCAAGAGATGTGCCTTCTGGTAGAGTGACTTGTCCATACCCTAAACCTGTTTTGTCTGTAGTCTACTGAGTGTAAGGTTGAATAGGTTCTGAGATACCTTCTTTTCTTTTTCCTATAGGACCTATTCCAATGTATCCCATCCTTTGAAGAATGTTAAATCCTTTTCCATACTTTTCTATAGGTATTCTGACATTGTTAATATTTTGCTGACATTCTTCCTCCTTGTATAGCCATTGTAGCACATCTTTGTCTTTTGTTTCCTCTGATAAGGTTCTAACACTAACAAATGCTCCATCAAATATCAGAAGATGTTTTACAATTGGTTGTTGTTTAGAGTTTGATGGTTTTCCAAAGGATTTAGGAGAAAGTGGTAATTGTGATATTGAATATTCTTCATTCCTTCTATCTCTTAGCTGCATTTGTTTTTCCATACTTGATAAAATAGAGGCAAATGATTGTTTCTTGGATTGTGTGTTCAAAGATGATGCCTCCCTATTATGAGGAACAATGACTTCTTGGGCCATTTTTAGATTGTTGCAGTATTGAAATGGATTTGAATCTACAGATATTGTGATTTCCTGCCCATTGTAGGAAAATTTTACACACTGATGATATGTTGATGGGACAGCTTGCAGGTCATGTATCTATGGTCTCCCCAGGAGTACATTATATGATAAGTCCAAGTCTAGAACTTGGCATGTTGTGTCTTTCTGCAAAGGTCCCACTCTGATAGGTAGTATCACAATTCCCTTGGAGGAACATTCTTCTTCATCGTAGGCTTTTATGGTGATCCTTTTTCAGACATCAATTGCATCTTCTGAATATCCTAAGACACGAACAAGACTCAATGAACAGATATTTAGGCCAGCTCCACCGTCTATTAGAACACGTTTAACGTGTATTTTGTGAATGATGACTTCAATATGCAAAGGAGCGTTGTGGGGATGTTGTAAGGACATGTCATCTTCTTCAATGAATGATAAGTAGTGAGGGGTTGTGAGGTGTCCCACCATGGTTTGGAATTGATCAATATCAAGATCTTTGGATACTGTTGTATCGATTAATGTTTTTTCTAGAATTTCTTTGTGTGCAGGTGAAAGCTTTAATAATTCTAAGATGGATATTTGTGTGGGTGTTTTCTGCAATTGATCCACTAGGTTGTATTGTTTGGTAGTGGATGACGTGTTTGTTGTAGGACCCAGCAAAACAACTTTGGCTTTGCTTCTTGTGATAGCATGAGCTTGTTCTTGATTTTGTTTTTCTTTAACTACAATCACGTTCACCACATTATCATATGTATGAGTGTAGTTTACCTTCGCTTTACCCTTACCATTGTTTGTTGTTGATGATTCACCTTTCTCATAGTTTGGAAGCGGAGTTTTAAAATTTGTATGAGATTCATTTGTTGTATGTCCATCTACAATTATTACTCCATTGTCAATCAAATCTTGGATGACATGTTTCAACTTATGACAACTATCTATGTGATGTCCCTTGTTTCGATGGAAATCGCAATAACGGTTGTCATTCCACCAAGGTGGTTTTATTTGAGGTTCGTAGTTCCTTTCTTATGGCCAAGTGATCAATTTGTTTGTGAGAAGTGTCTTTAATGCTAACCCAAGGGGTTCACCAATGTTTGTAAATTGTCTTCGAAAGAAAGTTTTGATAGTTGTTTTTTGGTGATGGTTGTTTTGCTAAGACACTGCTGAGTGAGTGGATAAATTAAAAATCGGTTGTTTTGGTTTCACATTGTTGTTACCCACTATTACATTGTTGACAACATTTCGATTTCTATTCAAAACTTTGGTTTATCATTGTGATTGTTGTTATTGGTGTTGTTAGGAGGATGGACTTCATCTTTGTATATTTTCAATTCACCTTTCTTTATCATGGCTTCCTCCATTTTGATTCCGTTATCAATCATTTTTCCAAAACTTTGATTTCCATGTATTTTTAAGTAATAACTCATTTGATCATTTAAGTTGTCAATGAATATGTCCATTTTTTCATACTCTGGCACTATACGAGGATACCACGAAGCTAACCGTCTCCATCATTGTAAAAATGTCATGAAAGGTTCTCCAACCTTTTTTTTGGAATTACATAGGTCTAGAATTGTTACTTCATGTTGTATGTTGTAAGAGTATTGTGAAACAAACTTATCCACCAACTCTAAAAATGATCTGATTCTAGGTGGAAGTTTTGAGAACCATTCCATATCTAGTCTAGTTAAGATTTTTGGAAATAATCTCATTAAGTAGGTATCCTCATGTGCAAACTCCATACTCATTGTGCAAAATTCTTGTATATGATCTTGAGGGTCAGTGCTTCCATCATATTTTTCGTATCTGGGAGTTTCAAAACCTATAGGAAATGGTATCATGTTTACATTTTTGTCGAATGGATAAGGACAAATTTCTTGAAGTGAGTATCTTCTAACATTTCCTCTCTCCATATCTTGAATTTGTGCTTGTAGTGTTTGAAGTTGTTGTGTGAGAGTTGTGATAGGATTATCAACATGATTTGTTCTTATATGACCCTGATTTTGTATTCTAGGAGGATCTGGATCTTTTCTGGTGTCATTTGTAGTCCTTCTTGTATCTTCATTGGATTGGATGTTATTCAGAATTTCTACTTCATCTCTTTTGGGTATGTAGGTTTCTTCATTGGTTCTAGTATTATTAGGCATTGATGTGTCATTCATGTGGAGACCAAAAATATCTTAGTTTTGTTCATTATTAGGGGGAGGGTCACTTTTCTTTTGTGTCAATTTGTTCACATCAAAATATTTGGGGAGTGTAGCACCAGATTTGGCTAACATTAGAAAATATTTTTCTTTTTCTCCCTCCAATAATTTCTACATAAATTTGTCAAATTGAGGATCTTTCTTGATGTCTCTAATATTTTGTTCTACTATTTCTCCTTCAACTTGTATTTCATCTTTATGTTCCATGGTTATATGCTCTTCAGTTGTTTCCAATGTTTCAATTTCCGTCTCTGTGATCCTTCATCTCTGAGCTCTAGTTAGAATGGGCATACACGTGCGTTAGATATTGTGCTAAAATTTGATTGTCCAAAAGGTTGTTTTGATAAGTGATCAATTGTCAATGTAAATGTGATAGTGTGATATGACACGAAAAGATGGTTCAAGTGTTTAAATTTTTGTAAGTTTTTCGACCTTTGGTTTTGGAGTGCAATGGTGATTATTTGATAAGAACCAAGTCCAATAGGAATGATATATCCTACGATGTGTGACAAGATTATCCTTACCAAACATTTCACTTTTGTGATAAAGGATGATAGATCCTGATGAGAAACTATGTTTGAGTGATCAGTTTATCAAATAGGGTGATAATGTACTTTGAGATGTTTAGATCTTGAACTTGTTGGGGGTGATCACTTGAAAATATTAAGGTGTTTATGTTCTAAATTTTGATTTTGACGGATGATAACTTGACCAAGCCAACAAAGGAGACAATCCAAGCACAAAGCGATAGATAACAGATGTTTATGATTACTTCAAACTAATCAAGCAAAATGACAGACCTGAAAAAGGCATGCAAAGTGGTAGCTCTAGACTGATAAAAATAGAGACTCGTACGACAGATTATAGCCCCAAACAACAAGAGATATAAGATCAAATGACAAATCAGAAATTTCATGTAAAAAGCTTAGTTTCGTATGACATTTCTTTCTGAACCATACAACAAAAGATTAACCTCATATGACAAATCACCAGATAGTATGATAGAGAACCTGACTCGTATGACAGATAACAAAGCAAAGATAAAAAATATTTGTTTTGCCAAATTGTGAGTAGTGAATTTTGGTGTTTTGCTTATGTTTTCTAATTTTAGATGTCTGATTTTTTTTCATTTAGGGATGAATACACAGCAAACACGTGAGGTGATAAGTGACTCCAAGCATGCTAAACCCTAAGGAAATTGGTTGAGGAGAGAAAACCTTTGCTTGCAAACTTAGGTACACACCCAATAGCTAATCAGAGTATGACCACTGAGTCTCACGCAATGGATTCTCAATGCCATATTATCCGACTCCAAACGCTAATGGGGGAATGATATGGCAAGTATCTTGGAAGAGTTACTATCTCTCTTGCACAAATATTATCACCCTTTTGAAGGTGAATCGGGTAGCTTCGAATTTAACCAGAACTAGAAAGGGATCCATTCGGCGCGTCAGGGGTATAATACTCAATTAAGAGGTCTCCCAGCCTTGAAAACCAAGGTTTGCTATACCCGAAGGTACGAAGGAGAGCTATTCCCTAGCACTATCGTTGACTTGATTTTCATCAAATCACATTTATTTTATAGTGGGTTGGATTACTTGGTGTTAGCCGTTCCCACTTAGGTCATTCCCCTCTCATCAATCGTAATGGCTCTAAGAGTTATTAACTCCTAGGGAGGGCAGGTCTGCTAAAGAAATGCACTAATGAAAGTAAAAGATGAGTCTAGCTTTTTGATCACCCAAGAAAGGTCAGAGCATACTCGCCTATCATCAAAGACACAAAATACATGATTGTTCATTCCTTTAGCAAAAGATAAGTGTGCCTAAAAAAACTTGAAGGAGTACACAATTTTTTGTTGAATTCTTTTAGGAAACCTGTAAAATAGATCCATTACTAGTCATTGATGTGTTTTGAATTCGGTCTTTGACTAGTGTATCTTCAACAATCGTCCTGCAGAAAAGAGTTAGGCTGCCAAAAATCTCATAAACAGAACAGAGTTAGCATTAGTGGTAATCAATTAAAGCATCAAACCCTTAACATGCAGTTAATTTAAAAAAAACCATAGAAGCAGAGTGTCGTATGAAACACCTTACCCACTCATGTGAGTATCTTTCTGAGACCATACAAGTTAGGATGAGAGCTCATACGAGTCAGGATGAGAGATAGTACAACATTAAAATTTTCCTAAAGGCTCGTATGAGTTAGGATATCTTGTCGCTCCAGCTCACAAAGTATGTTGTACTAGGCCATAAAGTGACTCGTACGACATTTTGATTCAGACTCAGCAAAGATGAATGTTGATGAAGCTTGAGAGGCCAAAAATGATAATTTGAGCCCCACAGTGGGTGCCAAAATGTCGTGCTTATGATGTATATACATGTTCCTGCAACATAAAACACTCAATATATCATTACAAGAATGGTTAATGAATTAAAGCAAAGAAAGATAAACCATAGCCAATCGATCTATCACCTCCTAGTAAATGCAAGTATTAATTTTGCTCTCAGATCTGGTCATGCAAATTCCAGTGACTTGACTACACTTAAATGGAGGATTTAAATGATAAATGATGCATTTAAGCTAGCAATGATAATGATTAAGCTACATGATTCCATGATTATGCTAGAAAATAAACTAGAATGATGCAGTTAAGCTATGATAACAATGCTCAAAATGATAAACTAAGACTACATATGCCTATAGTAACAATGCCTGAAATGCAAATGAGATGGGATGATTATGGCTCCAAAATGGGGTCTATTTATAGGATTTCCAAGGCCAAGGGTGAGTTGGCAGGAACCAACGGTCAAGATTGAGTTTGAAGATATCAATGGTGCAATTGGAGGAGGTTGGAAAAGAGGTTGAACGAAAGGGAACATTTGCCATCTCTATGGTGACAAGTGTCAAGAAGCTTCTATAAGAGGTTGGATGAAAGGGAACAATGTCATCTCCATGGTGACAAGTGTCAAGAAGCTTTTCTCATGAGAGGGCAAAGTGTCCAAGGAAAGGGGACATGGTGGTTAGGATGTGAAAGCTAGGATGGGGTTAGGTTTAGAAGGGGTTAGATTAGGTGGTTAGAAGTTAGGAGAATTTGAATTTAAAAATTCAAATAATAAGAAAAAGCTAATTAATCTCAACAACTCATAAATTGATTTGTTTTAATTAATTAAAAGATTTAGAAGAAATGAATTTGATGATGAATTTGATGGGGAGAATTAATTAATTAATTAAAGGGGATTATTGAAATGAACCTATTAAATAAATCCTTAGATTTATTAATAAGTAGATGAAAGGGGGAATTTAATCAAATTTCTTAGTGAATTCAATTAAATTGGGAAGGGGGATTAATTAAATAATTGCTTATTTAATTAATTATCTTCAGACTATTTTTAGGTGTATACAACATCTATTTTCCTTTCTTTTATTAGAATAACCAAGAAATGTGCCTTCATCACATCTAGGATCAAATTTTCCAATGATATCATCTCTCTTGATATAACATTTACTACAAAAAATTCTGAAATACTTAACTGTAGGTGTATTGCCAAACCATAATTCATAAGGTGTCTTACCGGTTTCTCCATTGATATGTACTTTGTTGAATGTATAAACCATTGTGCTCATTGCTTCCCTCCAGTAGATATGAGGTAGACTATATTTCATCATCATTATTCTAGCAATATCCAAGATAGTTTTGTTCTTCCTTTCCACAACTCTATTCTGCTGAGGTGTCCGGGGAGTAGAAAATTGTCTTTGTATACCATGCTTCTCACAAAAGTTATTAAACTCACCAAATGTGAATTCTCCACCATGATCTAACCTCAGACATTTAATCTTCAATCCTATCTCAGTTTCTACTTTAGTCTTAAATATTTTAAACTTTTCAAATACTTTAGATTTTTCTTTTAGAAAAGTAACCCACATCATTCTAGAATAATCATCAGATTAGCATGAAATATCTATCACCTTGAAAAACTCTAGCAGGGCCACACAAATTAGTATGAATAAGATCAAGAACATCATTTGATTTATCTTGTATACTCCTAAAATAGGTTCTGACATGTTTACCCATTTGACATTCTTTACATACCGGATTATAGGGCTTCATAATCTTAGGTATATCCCTAACTGCCTTAGTTGAATTGATCTTCACAATGCAATCAAAATTCACATGACACAACCTTTTATGCCATAGCCAACTCTCATCAATCTATGTAATCAAACATGTCTTCTCACCGGAGTTCAAATAAAATATATTGCCTTTTTTTTGTATATCGGTTGCAATCTCCAAACCAAATCTGTAAAAGATTTTGTATTTTCCATACTTGAACTGTGATTGAAATCCCTTATCTACCAATTGTCCTACACTCAACAAATTATGCATTAAACCTCCAACATAATAAACATTGTCATTTTTGTTCTTACCATTCAATGATATAGTTCCTTTTCCTTTGATCATACATGTTTTGTCATCTCCAAATCTAACTAGACCGCCATCAAATTCTTGCAAAGATAGAAACTTCCCTCTATCTCCAGTCATATGATGTGAACAACTGTTGTCAATTACCCATTCATCCTTGTCTTCAATTTTAGCATCAAGTTCCTTCTCTTAAGGTACATTCATTTCCAGTGCCAGATCATCTTTCTTGATAGCCAGGAACACCCATTCCTTCCCATTGTCGGAACCATTGGTAGATTTTTCTATCGGTTCATAATCAGAATCAATAATGCCTTCCTCATCCGCTATGTAGCATGATTTGTCTCTATTTTTCTTGTACTTATACTTGTTCTGATATCTAGGGTTAGGCTTAAAAGATCTTCTAACTCTTTCTTCAAAACTTGAATTCCTTTTAGGACATCTAGATGCAAAATGACCAATCTTATTTCATGCAAAACATTTAAAAGGTGATTTTCCTTCATACTTAATTCCTACCGGTCCTTTAGGTACTCTTCTAGAAAATAGTGCTTCAAGTTGCTCAAACTCATCATCTTCTCTCTTCATATCTTCTAATTCCTTTGCATACAAATCTTTCCAGTTTTGCTTACCGGCTATAGATGTAGATGTATGAAAAGTGGGTTCAAACTTCACAGCTCCAGAAGTTCCAAATTCTTCAAGCTCAAAAGTAGATAATTTCCCAACCAAGATATCTTTGTTGATAGATGTATTAGCCATTGTTCTCAACTCATTAATAACAGTAGTCTTCATTTTGTAAGCCGGTGGTAGGGTTCTGAGAACTTTAGAAACAATTTCATCTTCCCTCAAAGTTCCACCACAACATTGAATTCCCATAACAATCCCATTTACTCTTTCCATGAATGTAGTAATCCTTTCATAGTCTTCCATCTTTAGGTTTTCATATCTCACCTGGTAACCATCAAGTTTAGCAATCTTTACTGTAGGGTCACCTTCATTAAGACTCTCCAACTTATCCCATATAGCCTTTCTAGATGATTTTTTAGTTAATCCCATTATTTGATGATCAAAAAGTGCACACAAGAGGACTTCTCTTTCTCTACAATAATTCTCAAGCTCCTTGTCCAAGTTTTCCAGAGGAGGATTGCCAGATCCTAGATTATAGAGTGTGACACCATTCTGTGTGATCTCCCAAATCTCCTTGCCAAGACATCTCAGATGAGTCTCCATTCAAACCATCCATACTGTGTAATTTGTTCCATCAAGTCTAGGAATATCTCTTTGAAAGATAGCTCCAAAAGAACTAGATGAACTTGAACTGTTAGTCGCCATAGGATCTTCCTCAAGTGGTTAAGCTTTCTATAGAGAGGACCAACTCTCTAATACTAATTGTTAGACAGTTAAAATAACCGGAAGACAACTAAGAGGGGGGAGGTGAATCAGTTGTCACAGATTACCAGAACTATTAGTAATTAGAACTTTAATACTGGAACCCAAAACATTAATACCAGAATAGTAGTTAAACCAATTAAGCATAAACAATAATCACAGAATAAAAACCATCCACATGACACCAAGATTTATACATGGAAAATGCGATAAAGGGAAAAACCACGGTGGGAAGCCTACCCACAATTAGATAATACTTATGTAGTAAGTATGTGAATTACAATTGAGGGGCCTGCACTTGCAAGAAGGCCAATAGCCTAGAGTGCATTACTCATTACAAAAGGAGCCTCATTGACTACATAGAAATCCAGACTACAATTTGGAGAAGTGATGAACTATAAAAGATAGCATCACCTATGCCTGAGTACAGTTTTGATTAAGCTCAATACCGGAGGACTAAATCCTCTTACATAAACCCAATTTGATCTCCAATGATCAACCAAATCCTCTGCCTGAATGATATTACATTATCCGCACATTACATTTCTTGACTATGACCTCTAACATAACTATGACGATCTATAATGAGATCTTATATCTATATATACAAACCCTCAACCATAAATGATTAGGTCGGCCACTAGATAATAAACTAATTACATAATTACAAACCATGTCAGCCTTAGACTAAACAAATAATATCCAACACATAAGACATCCCAGAAACACATCAAGAGGTCCAATCCACACGCTACATTAAAGTCGGTCCATAACCTAGATCAACCGGGACCCAGTATAGGTCCACACACTACAGCAATGATCTCCATCTGCCAAGTCTCGAACATGATCACCATCAGTATCCTGAAACTCCACTAGAAGTTGTACAAACACCACCTATGCAGTTCATCAAAGATCTTCATCAAAAGCTCTGTTGGTAAAACCCTCGCTGAAACCAAAAACCAAGCTTCTAAGCAAATAGGATAGCATCCGATCACCAGACCAAAATTAACTGACTAAATATGAGCATGAGTATCATGAAAAAGCCAATTCCATCACCCAACTATACTAGAGCCTACCGGATCATGCCAGATCCAAATCAACTAGAAACCACTCAACCTACTAGGACCATAAGGGTGTTGATAAAGCATCCAAACAGCTAGTGTTGGCATCAATGACATAACATCAATGCAACACATAATCAATTCCACCAGATGGCCAACATAATATGCTCACATTTGAAGTAGCGAGCCCATTATCTCATGACATTGCTAGATTTGTCCCCCCTAAAAATGTAGAAGTCCCTCAATTGGAACTTTATAATGGAAAAAGTGATCCCTTAACTCATGTTAAAACATTCCAAACTTTGTGTAGTGACTTTGCTCATGATCAAAGGTTGTTAGCAAAATTTTTTACTAGAACATTAAGGGATAGAGCTTTGCAATGGTATTGTTCTTTGCCTCCTTATTCTATTACTTCTTTTCAACAATTGGCTAATTCTTTCATTCAACAATTTCACAATAACATTGGCCCTGAAGTTACTTTGGTTGATTTAATGCATTGTAAACAAGGTGCTAAAGAAAAAGTGACTGATTTTATTGGTAGATATAAGCATTTGTATTCTCAAATTTCTTTTCCTATGCCTGAGAAAGACATTAAAAAAAAAATTCATTGCTAGTTTATAAAAAGACATTAGGGATAAAATTCTTTTAACCGAGTTTACATCCTTTCCGCAGTTGTGTGTAGTACTTCACAATTATCAACTGACTGTGAGTCAATTGGAACAACCATCTCCTTCCATGGCTCTGAGTGATAAGAGTGATAGTGCTCAACAATCATTTGCAAAGTTCAAACCAAATAAAGGATTCATCAAATTCAATGACAACATCAATAATAGTCAACTCATAGGTGCTACAGGTGTGCCTCCTTTGTCTAAATTCTTTAAAAGAAAAAAAGAGTTTACACCTTTGAATGAATCTTTGTATAGCATTATGTCTTAGTTAATACAAAAGAATGTGTTAAAACTTCCCCAAATCAAACCAATTGATCCATCGAAAACAACTTCCCCTTATTTTGATGCTAAATCTTTTTTTCAATATCATTGTCAGCCTGGTCATGATACTAAAAAATGTTTTTCATTGAGAAGTAAGATTCAAGAATTTATTGATAACAATACTATATCTATGGTAGGTGTGAATGATAAAGGAAACAAATCCGTAGCTCCTCCTAATCAAAACCTTCAAATTTTCACTAATCCTTTACCATCCCGTTCCAGTAATGTGATTGAAACTGATCATCTTGCTTTCTCTCCCAATGATGTTGGCCTTGAATCTAATAATACGGTGAACCTTGTACATCAACAAGAACCTCCTAAGGATTTGTGCATAACATTTGATCCTAGTGAGACCAATAAGGCACAGGATGGCCCATTATACATAACTGCAAAAATCGAAGGTATACCCGCTAGAGGAGTCCTTATTGATCCTGCTTTCATGGTTTAATGTGATAATTGAAGAAATTTTTTATACATTGCAATTGCATCAAGTGATATATGATCATATTGATGTGACAGTTAAAGTTTTTGATGGCTTCTCTTGTCCTTCCATTGAATCTATAACACTTCCTATTGATGTTGCCACTAAATTCTTAGATGTTCAGTTTGCTATCATTCCTACATCCGATCAATTTCATGTGAAGTTGGGACATCCTTGGCTCTCTCTCATGAAAGCGATCGCTTCTACAATTCACAAGTGTTTGAAATTTCCTCATAATGATAAAATCATAATTGTTAATTATGGTCTATTTCAACCTACACTGAAGCATGGAGATGTTTGTCTTGATTATTTTTGGTCTGAATAATTCAAGCCTTTTGAACCTAGAAGTGGTGCTCTTTTTAGATCATATCAAAAATGGAAAAATGAAATGATTTTATCCTCGAGTAAACCTAGAAATCCAACACTTAGCATTCCTTTTTATGATCATATACCCCTTCTTGAGGATAAGATTGTTCTTCCTCCTAAGGAAAGAAATAATCTTCTTCTCAAAGAGGCATCTACTCCTTCTCCTAAAGACAAGAGCATCCTTTCACACAAGAAAAGAGATATTCTTCTTTCTAAAGAAAAGTCTACTCCTATGGATGAGTCCACTCTTCCTCCCAAAGGTAGAAAAACTCTTCCTCCTAAACAACAAACTATCCCTCATCCTCATTATGGACTTGGTCTCCTTCCTACACTTCATATTATTCCTTTATATGGTGTGGTTCCTCCTCCTTCATCCTATAGAGAGAAGTGACCAGCCTCTCCCATTATCCAACCTAAAAGACCTCAACCCATTCATCCTTCATTAAAAGAAGAGATGAAGCCTATACTTACTAAATTTAACCCTCCTCAACCTTCAACCAAGACCTGATGAAACTGTTGTGTGAGAGAACATCGATGAAGACATCGTGCTAGAGCTCAGGAAGTTGCTTCCCAAACCATTTCTTCTCCTAAAACACCAACTATTGACATGATTCCATTTTCTCCTAAACAGGATGTTTAACCTAATTCTCCAAGACGCAAAATGCTTAAGACAAATGATGGTTCAAGTTCTATTCCTATTAGTGCTCTTATTCTTATTAACCTTGATGAAAAAATAGGTGAAAATATTCTTAATGATGAAAATGTTGATCCTAATATTTTTGATGATGAATATGAATATGTTGACATTGGCAATGACTTATCTGCAAAATTTTCTAAAGCATTAATCCTAGCTCCTAGTAACGAACAAAGTGACTTATCATTAGAGAATGGTCCTTGTTTAGAACTTGTGATAGCTCCATCTATCATGCTCAATGTTGCTCCTCTTGTGTGTTTTCCACCTTCTCAAAATAATGATCAGCAAGATCAGGGGGGAGGACGACGTGCTTGATTAGCTTCATTAGCACTATAGACTCTCTCTCTTTCCTCTCTTGCTTATTTGTGATATTATTCTATTTGTTCTCCCTATTCTTCTATTTGTTGTCCCTAGTGTTGTCTACTTGAGGATGATGCAAAGCATTGAGATCTCTTTTGGTCTCTCCCCTATTGACTCAAAAGACAAATGTGTTCCCTTCTTCCATGGTGGTTTCCTCTCTTTGGGGGATGATGACAATTCTATGCATATATATACATGATATACATGTTAGCAGCAGCTGAGAAGGAAGACTGCGAGAGGGGGGGATTAATCTTCACCGAAATATAAAAATTTAAGCACACTAATAGATCTACCAAATTAGAACAATACACAGATAATCAAATTAACATCACAACACACAACACCAAGATTTTGACATGGAAAACCTATTTAAGGGAAAAACCACGGTGGGATCCTACCCATAGTAAGATGATACTCTATAGTAGTATGTGAAAATATTACAATGGGGAATGAACATGCATTCATGAACACTTCCTAGAGATCATTGCTCAAAAGATATTTTCCCAGAAGGCTACAAGCCTCAGGGAAGTCTCATTGACTTACAATAAGATTCAGGCTACAATCTGGAAGAAGTGAACTAAAAGAATAGCATCTCCAAATGCCTGATTAGAGTTCTAGTTAAGCATAGTTTTCCTCTCTGCAACACCAATCTCACCTCAAACTCAACACCGAATGATAAATCACTTGTTCTCACACAAATATCTCTCTGATAATGCAGATACAACATCGACACACAAACTACATGAATAATTCACCTATATATATAATTCATCAACCTTGATAACAAGGTCGACTAAACCATCAACCCTTAACTACAAAATTACATCACACGATACAAAGATTGACCACTAGACCAATATAGTTATTTGCATAGCATAGAATGGTCTTAAATCAAATTATCAAATGATTATCTCCATTGGAAATCATGCCAAGATCAACCGCAACACGCTACACCACCAGAAATACTGCATAACACACAAATCAATAACAGTTGATGAAAACCACCAAAAAATCACACAGCGATCAATGTGGATCACCAAAACAAATAGGAAACAACTAGGAAACACCAGCAAGAATGTTAGAATCATTCGGAATAGTTGCACCAACACAAATTTTCAAATCTTCATTGGTCAACGTCTAGAAGCTCAAGAACACAACTAATCAACAACTGTCACAAAGAAAGATAACTTGTAGAGCACCAAATGATGAACCATCTAAAATGAACATACACAAGACCAACCAAAACAATATCCCAAAGTCTCAACACAAGACCTGATCACACCGAAATATACCAAAGGAAATATCAACCTCTTCAAAACAGTGATCAACAAAACCAAACTACAAAACCAGATCAAAACATCTTTCCAATCACATGGGAATAAATCACACAAATATGTTGACATCAATGTCAACAACATATCCTAGTAGTAGCAATGAACAGCCATGACCAATAATCTCCCCCTTTGACATTGATGGCATCATATGAATGTGAAAAATAGTTAATGCAAAGAAAGAAGATATCACAAGCAAACTCCCCTTAAGATCAAGATAGATAAAGTAGTTTTTCACATGACCCTCTCCCCCTTTTGACAAAAAAGCCAAAGATCTCAAATCGGATAACCAAATGTATTCTCTCCCTTTGAATATGAAACACAAATTGCTCTCTCCAAAACATAGACTACTCCAACAGAGGAGAAACACTAAATCATCAATCCGGATAAATGAATAAGGCTTTGAAATCCACCAGATCGATGCAACTCAATGCATCTAGTTCTCATCAAGAGGGTTGGATACCCCTAAATTGTCTCTCAAATAGACAAATGTATCTGTAGGCAAAGGCTTAGTGAAAATATTGGCTATTTGTTCCTTTGTAGATACATACTCGAGCTTCACTGTGTCTTCACTAACTTTCTCTCTCAAGTAATGATATTTGATTGCTATATGCTTAGTCTTTGAATGTTGCACCAGATTCTTTGACATGTTAATAGCACTAAAATTATCACAGTATATAACAATAGGCTCATCATGAATAACTCTGATATCCTTCAAAATTTGTTTCATCCAAACTACCTGAGTGCAATTACTAGCAAAAACAATGTACTCAGCTTCAACAGTAGATAAGGACACTAAATCTTGTTTCTTGCTAGCCCATGAAACCAAATTCTTTCCTAAATAGAATGCTCCACTGGTAGTGCTCTTTTGGTCATCTACATCACCTACCCAATCAGCATTAGTGTAGGTGCACAACATGAAATCATCATTCCTTGGGTACCATAAGCTATAATCCACAGTTCCCTTCAGGTATCTGAATATCCTCTTAATAGCAGTGACATGACTCTCCTTCAGATCAACTTGATATCTAGCAGCCATACACTCAACATGCATAATATCAGGCATGTTCTGAGTAAGATATAGTATTCCACCAACCATGGATCTATACAAACTCTGATTAGCATTCAGAGATTCATCATTCTTGGATAATTTACAACCAACCACCATAGGAGTTTCAACCGGTTTGGTGTCATCTAATCCAAACTTCTTCAACGATTCCTTCACATGCTTAGTTTGAGATATGAATATACCTTTTCTTGTTTGTGCAATCTACAAACCTAAGAATAATTTCATCTTGCCAATCATATACATCTCAAATTCTTTCTGCATATCACAAGAAAACTACATGCTCAAGTCATCATCACCACCAAACATAATGTCATCAACAAAGAATTAAACAATCAAAATGCTATCATTTTTAATCTTGGAATATAGATTATTGTCGGTAGCACCTTTAGTAAATCCCAATTTCAACAAGTATTTGTCTAATCTAGCATACCAGGCTCTAGGAGCTTGTTTCAAATCATAAAGGGCTTTCTTCAACTTACATACCATGTCTCCATTATCTGACAGTGAAAATTCATCAGGTTGTTCAATGTATACTTCTTCCTCAAGATCACCATTCAAAAAGGTTGATTTGACATTCATTTGATAAATCTTGAAATATTTATAAGTAGCACAAGCAAACAACGGTCTAAGAGGTTCAAGTCTGGCAACCAGAGAAAAAGTCTCCTCATAATCAATTCCTTCTTGTTGTGAGTAACCTTTGCAGACCAGTCTAGATTTATTTCTAACAACTTCACCAACTTCATTCAATTTTTTTCTGAATACCCATTTAGTACCAATAACATTCTTATCCTTAGGTCTAGGCACAAGTTCCCAAGTATTATTCTTTTCAATCTAATCTAGTTATTCTTCCATAGCTCTCATCCAATTTTCATCTTTACAAGCTTCAATAGCATCTATAGGTTCAACTTTAGAAATCAAACATACTTCTTCAGTAGCTAACCTTCTTCTAGTCATCACACCTTTATTCTTATCACCAATAATCTGATTTTTCAAAATGATTCAGTCTTACATACCTCTGAGCCTTTTGATTGTTCTGATTCTCAAGTTCCTAAACATCTTCACTGATAACAACAACATCTAGATTAATAGTCTCTACTAGATCATTCTGCTTAGGTTCTTTACGCTGAACAGGAGCTAGAACAACATGTTGAACGCCATCATAACCACATGCTCTGATCTCCTTCCCAAGGTTCTCATCCACTTTCACATTTGCACTCTCAACTATCTTTCTCAGTCTCTTATTATAGCATCAGTAGGATTTTATCTTAGTTGAATATCCTAAGAAGATACCTTCATCACTTCTAGCATCAAACTTTCCTATATCCTCATCTCTCTTGATATAACATTTGCTACCAGATACTATGAAATATCTTATAGTAGGAACATGACCAAATCATAGATCATAAGGGGTCTTACTGGTATCACCTTTGATGTGAACTCTGATGAATGTGTAAACAACAATGCTAATGGATTCTCTCCAATAGATCTTCAGAACATTTCCTTCAATCAGCATAGTCCTTGCAACATCCAAAACAGTTATGTTCTTCCTCTCAACAACTCCATTTTGCTGAGGGGTTCTAGGAGCATAAAACTATCTTCTATTTCCATGCATCTCATAGAATGAATTGAATTCATCGGAACAAAATTATCCACCTCTATCAGATCTAAGACATTTCACTTTCAATCCAAACTTAGTTTCCACCTTAGCTTTGAATGTTTTGAATTTGTCCATTGCTTCTTATTTCTCCTTAAAAAAGACAACCCACATCATCCTACAATAATCATCAATTAGCAGCATAAAATATCTATCACCTTGCAAACTTCTAACATTTGTAGGTCCACATAGGTCAGTATGCACAAGATCTAGCAATCCATCAGATGTGTATTGTTTTCTCTTGAAAGAAATTCTTGTTTGCTTACCCAACTGATATTCCTTACATACTGGATTAGCGGGCTTAACAATCTTAGGCATATCTCTAACAACACATGTAAAAAAGATCTTAACGATTGAATCAAAGTTCATATGACACATCCTCTTATGCCACAACCATCTCTCATCTATCTTAGAAATCAAACAAATTTTCTCACCAACATTCAAATGAAAAATGTTACCTTTAGTCTTAGTCCCAGATGCAATCTCTATATCAGAGGCATTCAAGATCTTGCACTTACCATTCTTGAATTGTAGATCATAACCCTTATCAACCATCTAACCAACACTCAAAATATTATGCTTCAAACCTTCAACATACAAGACATCATCAGTTATATACTTACCATCAAAAGAAATAGAACCTCTCCCATGGATTACATAGGCTTTGTCATCTCCAAATCCCACCATCATACCTTTCCATGCTTACAAATTTTCTTTTTTTTCTTTTATCACCAGTCATATGATGTGAACAACTGCTATCAATCGCCCATTCATCATTTTCTTCTACCTTAGCAGCCAAAGATTTCTCCTTGATAGAACAACTAGTGGAATTAATAAGTGCAGGTCTATCTTCTTTAATGGAAATAAACACAACTTCATCTCCTTTTGATTCATCATCTGTAACACCTTCATCTGCAACATAATAATTGTTCTTATGGTTCCTAAACTTTTGGTTGGACTTATAAGAATTATCATACTTCTCATGCATCTCATATCTATCATTCCTATCATGCTTATCAAACTTATCATGCCTATCATACTTAGCCATTATCTTTAGGCATCTAGAAGAAAAATGTTCCATCTTATTACAAGAGAAACATTTTAAGGGAAACTTTCCATCATACTTACCAACACCTTTAGGCAATCTTCGGGCAATCAGTGCTTCAAGCTCATCAATCTCTCTCTCTCTCTCTCTCTCTCTCTCTCTCTCTCTCTCTCTCTCTCTCTCTCTCTCTCTCTCATATCTGGATATTCTGCACTCATCAAGATCATACTTCTTCTTACCAGATATAGACGCAAATGCTCTAAATGTTGTTTCATACTTTCCATGTGATTTTCCAAACTCACTCAGCTCAAATGCAACAACATTTCCAACCAACACATCTCTTGTCACTGTAGTCACACTTCGAATCTCATTAATAGCATCAACCTTATGTTTATAAGTAGGAGGAAAAGATCTCAGCACCTTGGCAATAATTTCATCTTCCTCAATGCTTCCACTAGTACATCTGATACCTAGGACAAGGTCATTTACCTTAGCCATAAAATAATGTATGTTCTCATCATCTCCCATCTTCAATGTCTCATATTTTCCTTCCAAACTTTGCAAATTAGCAACTTTCACCTATTTGTCACCTTCATACAAGATCTCAAGCTTCTTCCAGATCTCATGTGCAGTTTGAAATCCAATAACATTTGTCATTTTTGAATCAGTCAAGGCACTAAGAAATGCTTCCTTCACTCTGATGTTATATTATGCTTCCTTAACCTCATCCAGAGTAGATGGTCCATTATGAGGAAGAACATATAGATTCTTTGTGATCTTCCAGTAATCTTCTCCAAGATATTTTAGGTGCACCTCCATCCAGTTCTTCCATATAGTTTAGTTGCTTCCATCAAACCTTAGACTATCCTTTTTGAAAAGAATATCTTGAACAACCATCCCAAATCTCCTCAAGAGATTAGGCTTCTACTGAAGGATCTGGCTCTGATACCAATTGTTAGCAGTAGCCGAGAAGGGAGACTGAGAGGGGGAGGTGAATCAGTCTTCACCGAAATATAAAAATCTTAGCATAATAATAGATCTACCAAATTACAACAATACACAGATAATCAAATTAACATCACAATGCACAACACCAAGATTTTGACGTGAAAAACCCGTTTAAGGGAAAAACCATGGTGGGATCCTACCCACAGTAAGATGATACTCTGCAGTAGTATGTAAAAATATTACAATGGGGAATGGACATGCATTCAGGAACACTGCCTAAAGATCACTGCTCAAAAGATATTTTCCTGGAAGGCTACAACCCTCAGGGAAGTCTCACTGACTTATAATAAGATTTGGACTACAATCCGAAAGACGTGAAGTGAAAGAATAACATCTCCAAATGCCTGATTACAGTTCCAGTTAAGCATAGTTATTTGTTTTGCAAAACTAATCTCACCTCAAACTCAACACCTAATGATAAATCACTTGTTCACACACAAATATCTCTCTGATAATGCAGACACAACATCGACAAACAAACTACATGAATAATTCACCTATATATACAATTCATCAACCTTGATAACAAGGTTGACTAAACCTTAAACCCTTAACTACAAAATTACATCACATGATATAAAGATCGACCACCAGACCAATATAATTATTTACATACCATAGCATGGTCCTAAATCAAATTCCCAAATGATCATCTCCACCAGAAATCATGCCAAGATCAGCCGCAACACGCTACAATACCAGAAATATCGCACAACACGCAAATCAATACCGATTGATGAAAACCACCAAAAACTCGCACAACAATCAATGCAGATCACCAAAAAAATTAGGATCCAACTAGGAAACACCAGCAAGTATGTTATAATCATCCAAAACAGTTGTACCAGCACCATTTTTTAAATCTTCATTGGTCAATGTCTAGAAGCTCAAGAACACAACCAATCAGCAATTGTCACAAAGAAAGATAACTTACGGAGAACCAAATCATGAATCATCTGAAATAAAGATACATAAGACCAAACAAAAAAAATCTCTCAGTCTCAGCACAAGATCCAATCACACCGGAATATACTGAAGGAAATATCAACCTCTACAAAACAGTGATCAGAAAAACCAAACTACAAAACCAGATCAGAAAATATTTCCAATCACACCGAAATAAATCACATAAATATGTTGACATCAATGACATAAACATATCCTAGCAACAATAATGTGTTGGTATTTTGGTATGGTTTTTTCATTGATGTCAACACCTACTAAAACACTAGCACTTTGGAGATCCAACATCATTCACCGGCAAGCAAGTAACTATTGCACAGTTACTAGTATATGGTTCACTGACAGGATATAATGATCACTGACACTTGGAATGATATGGAAGACACTTGGTAATATCAAAGACATCGTGTGGACATCTTATCTTAATGAATTAATCATTGGTATATTCATATTTGCATATTTTCTTTTACCGACAAATAGGTCCAGGGTTATCTAGGGTTACACCGACAGGTTTATCTTTTCCAGATCAGCATGGCACGCTATGGAGATGATTAATTATTGTTGTAAATGCATTAAGCCGACATGTTTAATCGATTATTGCATCGAATATTATATTGTTTATAAAAGTTTTATTGTATTATCTTGTAGAGCCGACCTACTAAAATTGGTTTTAGGTTATGGTATAAATGTAAGATCCTATTTGTAAGATCAAGTGTGGAATGCGAAAAAGAATTGTGTGAAGGTATATGCGAGATTAAGCAGTGCAATACACGCATACATCATTTGAAGGTGAAGCTAGGTTTTTGTGAAAGCATATCAACATTACATCGGTACTGAATCTAACATATGAAGATGCTATTTTGTGCAGTACATTCTTATTGGATTTAACCATCCAACTATAGTCAGTGTGACTCTCATTTTGTGATTGAGCAGTGAGCTCTAGGCTATTGGCCTTTCTGCATGTGTAGACCCCATTTATGTACACTTACTATCTGCAATAATATCATCTTATTGTGGGTAAGGTTTCTCATCATGGTTTTTCCCCTTACAGGGTTTCCACGTACAAATATTGGTGTGATGTGTTGTAGATGACTTTGTGTTTATGTTTCATGCATTTATCTTTACCGATATAACAATTGACTATTAAAACTATCTACCGACATACTTAATTGGTTTACCAGTATTAAGCATTAAGTTGGGTAAGTTGTTTTTGGTTTCAATTTATTTGATGACTGATTCGCCCCCCCCCCCCCCCTTCTTAGTTGTCTCCGGGACCCAACAATTGGTATCAGAGCCTAGTCCTATTTTGCTGAAGTTTAACAGCTTGAGGAGATCCAATGTCTACTAATTATTTTAGGAAGGACAGTCCTAAACTTGATGGAACCAACTATGGCATATGGAAGATCAGAATGGAGACACATCTGAATTGCAATGGAAAAGACATCTGGGAAGTTACAAAGAATGGTTATACTGTTGTTATACCAGGTCAGGCCAATCCAGCTAACTTGACAAAAGATGAGGAAAATGATTGCAAAGCAAAAGAAGCACTTTTGAGTGCATTATCAGATCAACAAATCATGGGACTATCAGATAGGTCTACTGCTAAAGCTATTTGGGATCATTTGGAAACACTAAATGAAGGAGATTCCATAGTCAAAATTGCAAAACTTGAAAGCTTTCGGATCAGGTATGAACATCTGAAAATGGAAGAAGATGAAAGGATTTCTGCTTTTATGGAAAGAGTAAATGAAATTGTTTTGGGTATTAAATGTTGTGGAGGAACCTTAAGTGAGCATGAAATTGTTTCAAAAGTTTTAAGAGGATTGCCACCGGCATATAAAATGAAGGTTACTGCTATAAATGAGTTGTGAACAATGCCTAATACATCAGTAACTAGGGATACATTGATTGGGAAACTTTCAGCTTTTGAAATTGAAGAATTTGGTCTTGTTGCTACTATAAAGACAGATTTAGCCTTTAAAGCATCAACATCATCTGCTCCATCATTTGACAAATCTGATTGGAAAGCCTTTTATGCAAGAGAACTTGAAGAAAGTAGGAAAGAAAATGAAGAACTTGAAGCACTGTTTGCAAGGAAAATGCCTAAAGGTCCAGTTGGAAGTAAGTATGAAGGTAAAACACTCTTTAAATGTTTTAATTGCAATAAGATTGGTCATATGGCTTCGAAATGCCCTGATAGACATGCTAGACTAAGAGAAGAAGCTAGAAGAACATACAAACCTAATCCTAAATATCAGAGATATAGATTTAAGAAGAACAAAGACAAATCTTGTTACATTGTTGATGAAGGTGTGACTGATGATTCTGATGAGGATCCAGCAGACAATGGATGGGTTTTTGTTGCTATAACAAAAGATCAATTGGCACCTACTGCTCAACCGGTAGAACAAGCCCTAGCAGCTAAAGTTGAAGTAAATGATGAATGGATCATTGACTCAGGATGCTCACATCATATGACAGGAGACAAAGGTAAATTCTTGAACTTTCAAGAATACAATGGAGGTTTACTAAGATTTGGAGATGACAAAGCTTGTTCAATCAAAGGTAAGGGTATAATATCTCTTGATGGTAAGCATAACACTAACAATATTTACTATGTTGAAGGATTAAAACATAATCTTTTAAGTGTTGGTCAATTAGTTGAGAAAGGATTTCAGTTACAATTTAAAAATGGAAAATGCAAAATCATGAATAGAACTAGTTTGGAAATTGCAATCGGTAATCAAACTAGAGATAATATCTTTCATTTGAATAACAATGAAAAGACATGCTTGATTGCACATATAGATGAAAGTTGGTTATGGCATAAGAGACTCTGTCATGTAAACTTTGATTGCATGGTAAAGATCAATACTACTAAGGTAGTTAGAGATTTACCTAAAATTGTCAAACCTCATAATACAATATGTAAGGAATGTCAATTTGGAAAACAAGTTAGAGCTAGTTTCAAAAGTATTCTAGAAAAATCCAATAATGCTCTTGATTTGATTCACACTGATTTATGTGGTCCAGCTAGAACTAAAAGCTTACAAGGTGATAGATATTTCATGCTAATCATTGATGACTATTCTAGAGTGTGTTGGGTTACTTTTCTTAGAGAAAAATCAGAAGCACTTGGAAAGTTCAAACTATTCAAAGCAATGGTTGAAAATGAAACTGGTAAGAAAATTGAATGCTTAAGAACAGATCAAGAAGGAGAATTCACATCTAAGGAATTTAATACATTCTATGAAGTGAATGGAATCAGAAGACAACTATCAGCACCTCAGACACCACAACAAAATGGAGTTATTGAAAGGAAAAATAGAACTATCTTGGATGTAGCAAGAAGTATGTTATCAGAAGCAAATTTACCACATGTGTATTGGAGAGAACTAGTCAGCACAATGGTCTATACATTCAACAAAGTTCACATCAAAGGTGAAACCAGTAAGACCCCTTATGAACTATGGTTTGGTAATATTCCTACTCTTAAGTATTTCAGAATTTTTGGAAGTAAATGTTATATCATAAGAGATGAGTATATTGGCAAGTTTGATCCTAGAAGTGATGAAGGAATATTTCTTGGTTATTCATCTAAGAGCAAGGCATATAGATTTTTTAACAAGAGATTGCAGAAAATTGTTGAGAGTACAAATGTAAAAATTGATGAACAATTCAGAGGAACTTCAAGATATATAGACTCTAAACCGGCAACAAAAATTGTGACAAATGAACCTACACTAAATCCACCACTACAGAATGAAGATCTAGTTACCCCATTACCATCTGAGAATTCCACAATAATTGAAGAACAACAACAAACAAAGACACCTCGGTATGTAAGATTGAATCATTCTGAAGATCAGATAATTGGAAACAAGTTTAAAGGAGTTATGACAAGAGGAAGATTGGCAAATGAAGAGGTATGTCTTATTTCTCAAATTGAACCATCATCTATTAATGAGGCATGTGAAGATAAATTTTGGATTAAAGCTATGAAAGAAGAATTAGAACAAATTGAGAAAAAAAACACTTAGACATTAGTTCCCCGGCCTAAAGATAAAAATGTAATTGGAACCAAATGGGTATTCAGAAACAAACTTAATGAAGATGGTAAGGTTGTCAGAAATAAAGCAAGACTAGTGTGTAAGGGATATTCTTAGAAGGAAAGAGATGATTACAATGAAACCTTTACACCGGTAGCTAGAATTGAGGCAGTCAGATTATTCTTGGCTTTTGCAGCACACAAGAGCTACAAAGTTTATCAAATGGATATTAAATGTACATTTTTGAATGGAGATCTTGAAGAGGAAGTATACATTGAACAACCTGATGGATTTTCTTTGACATATGACAATGATATGGTTTGCAAGTTAAGAAAAGCTCTGTATGGATTAAAACAAGCTCCAAGAGCTTGGTATGCAAGATTGGATAAGTATCTTTTAAAGATTGGTTTTACTAAAGGAAATGCAGATAGCAATTTATATTACAAAATAACTAATGATGACATCTTGATTATAGAAGTATTTGTTGATGATATAATCTTTGGAGGAGAAGATGGTTTATGTAAGGAATTTTCTATTAAAATGCAGCAAGAATTTGAAATGTCTATGATTGGAGAAAAAAATTATTGTTAGGATTACAGATTTCACAGACTGACAAAGGTATATTCTTGAGTCAATCCAAATACCTAAAAGAGTTACTAAAGAAATTTGGGATGGAGAACTCTAAACTGGTAAGCACACCTATGACTACAAATGACAAATTATCTCAAAGGGATGAATCTACACCTATTAATCCAACTAGATACAAATCTATGATAGGAGGTTTATTGTATTTGACACAAACCAAACCTGATATTATGAATGCAGTATGTATTGTTTCAATATTTTAAAGTAATCCTAGAGAAAATCATGAATCAGCAGTAAAAAGGATTTTCCGATACTTACAAGGCACTATAAATCTTGGATTATGGTATCTTAGAGATGAAAACTTTGAATTATGTGCATACACAGATGCAAATTGGGCAAGAGATGTGGATGATAGAAAAAGCACCACCGACGGAGCATTCTTTCTTGGAAACAAACTAGTTTCTTGGTTGAGTAAGAAACAAAGTTCTACATCTTTATCAACAGCAGAATCAGAATATGTTGCAGCAGTAACTAACAGTACACAGGTACTATGGCTTAAGAAAATGTTGAAAGACATAAAGGTAAAATGCAAGGAAACTATTACTATATATTGTGATAACACTACAACAATTGATATATCTAAGAATCCAGTACTACATTCTAAAACAAAACATGTTTCTATCAAACTGAATTTTTTAAGGGAAAAAGTTGAAGAAAAGGAGATAAAACTAGTTTATGTGAATACTAAAGAACAACTTGCAGATATCTTTACAAAACCTTTGCCTAAGGAGACTTTTGAATATCTTAGAGATCAGCTTGGAGTCATACCACCACCGGTAGAGACTTAGACAGTTGATGATTGTCATCAATGGGCAGAATTAACAGATAAATCTTTTACTTCGGTCTTTGATGAGGAAGCTACTTCTCAGGGGGAGTAGTTGGTATATTGAATTGATTGGTATTTTGTATATGAACTTGGTTTTATTATAACTTTGGCATTTGATGTCAAAGGGGGAGAGATATCTATGGAAAAACACATTATCTTTTGAGGAGAGATTCTTTTGAGGAGAGATTGGTATTGAAAAACTTTGAAAAACACATGTTGCTCCCAGGGGGAGAGATTGTTGTTTAGGAGATTATTACTCTCTAATTTCTGGTTATAATCTTTTTTGGAGATTGTTGGTTTTTGGCATTTCTGTTTTGGCACTTTGATGGTTTTTCTATCTTGTGTTGCCATCAATGCCAAAGGGGGAGATTGTTGGTATTTTGGTATGGTTTTGTCACTGATGTCAACACCTACTAAAACACTAGCACTTTGGAGATCCAACAACATTCACCGGCAAGCAAGTAACTATTGCACAGTTACTAGTATATGGTTCATCGGCAGGATATAATGATCACCGATACTTGGAATGATATGGAAGACACTTGGTAATATCGAAGACATCGTGTGGACATCTTATCTTAACGAATTAATCGTTGGTATATTCATATTTGCATATTTTCTTTTATCGACAAATAGGTCTAGGGTTATCTAGGGTTACACCGATAGGTTTATCTTCTCCAGATTAGCATGGCACGCTATGGAGATGATTAATTATTGTTGTAAATGCATTAAGCTGACATGTTTAATCGGTTATTGCATTGGATATTATATTGTTTATAAAAGTTTTATTGTATTATCTTGTAGAGCCGACCTACTAAAATTGGTCTTAGGTTATGGTATAAATGTAAGATCCTGTTTGTAAGATCAAGTGTAGAATGCGAAAAAGAATTGTGTGAAGGTATGTGCAAGATTAAGCAGTGCAATACACGCAGACATCATTTGAAGGTGAAGCTAGGTTTTTGTGAAAGCATATCAGCATTACACCGGTACTGAATCCAGTATATGAAGATGCTATTTTATGTAGTACATTCTTATTGGATTTAACCATCCAACTATAGTCAGTGTGACTCCCATTTTGTGATTGAGCAGTGAGCTCTAGGTTGTTAGCCTTTCTGCATGTGCAGACCCCATTTATGTACACTTACTATCTGCAGTAGTATCATCTGATTGTGGGTAAGGTTTCCCATCATGGTTTTTCCCCTTACAGGGTTTCCACATACAAATATTGGTGTCATGTGTTGTGGATGACTTTGTGTTTATGTTTCATGCATTAATCTTTACCAGTATAACAATTAACTGTTAAAAATGTCTATCGGCATACTTGACTGGTTTACCAGTATTAAGCATTAAGTTGGGTAAGTTCTTTTTGGTTTGAATTTATTTGACAACTGATTCACCCCCCCCCCCCCCCCCACTCTTAGTTATGACCAACAATACATGAGTTATCATAAAAAGCATACTAACTCCAAAGTTAGGTGAAACAACCTCATGCTTTGTATTTTGTGTTCATTATGCTTTGATTTATCATCTCTTGGGGGCTAAATTATTGTGATAACGTTCTTTTCTTCTTTGGGTGTTTCCTACCTTAAAGCAATTTCTCCCGATAAGGCATATGCAATCTCTTTAATGTGGGGGGATACACTCCACTTATGATTCTCTCTTTTGATACTTAAAGTTACTTAGTGAACTTTGTCTTTGCTTTATATTTTTTTGTGCTTCTTCTTATGACTCATAGTAAGAGAGCCTTACTAGTTGTAGTCATGGTTCTCTCTGTCTCTCTCATGATCTTCCCTTTTACCTTGTCATTGAAGTCATAAGATCCTAAAGTCCACTAGGGGCTTGGTGAATCTTGCCTCCTTGATCTGGTGAAAATCTTTCAATCTGAATTCCTTGTACTTTACTAACAGTATTTGCATAAGATCATACTCCTGCTAAAGTGGGAGATAAATGTAACGTTCTAAAATTGCACCCCTTACAATTTTCGACTGCATTTGGGTCTTCGCCTTAGTGTTTGTACCCCTCATTCTTATCGGAGACTTGAATATGCTCATACAAGTCAAAACTTGCATTTTTCTCAAGCTTGCACCTCAAAGACACCTTGATCCTGCCCCAAAATAGGACAGGACCAGGGCGTGGCGCTTTGGGACCCCCTATTTGGTACCTATTTTGAGGCCCCTCCCTTTGGCTCATCTCAAATCAGAGCGGGAAAATCCCCCTATGTCACCCTAAGTCAAAAAAATAGTCAATTAAACCCACTAACAATTATATAGAGGGATTTCCCCTCTTATTTGACATCTTATTAAATTCAATCAAACATCTGAGCATTCAAGAGATCAAGCATTCAAGCATTCAAGAGCAATTGAGCATTTCCAGTCTTCCTTCAAGCTTTGGAGCAGCAATAGAGACAACTTTTCAAGCATTGTAGAGGAGATCGACATTCTATTTCATAAAACTCTAATTTCATGTGGAGGCAAGAAAAACTTCACAAGGAGGTATAAGCATTTCAATTTCAGTCAATTCAACATCCCCTCTAAGAGGAGGATTTCTAATTTCAGTCCTTTCATTTATATTATTTTAACCACTTGGTTAATTCCAAAATTGAAGTTTGATCTGAAGACAAAACCCTATTCCCAATACATTTCGCTTTCTTTCTATGTGTAGGAAATAGGTGTGCAGCTGTACTTATGGAATTAAGATTTATTCATAGAGACGGAAAAACCCTTTTCGACGTGCAGAAAGTTTGGAGGACCGATAGGAGGGCGCCCCCGTCCGCACACACAGTCCTTGCAAATTTTGTTTGATTTCATAGAGCAGCTCTAAATCATCTCAAACTTCTTAGATCTAGGTGAACGGTTAAATCCCAAATTTGTAGCTCATTGTTTTCACATAGTTTGTCTTCATTTTTAGCACTTAATCTTAATTCAACTTGTCAACTTACAAAAGATGGTCAATTGCATTTTAATTACATTCCAATCTGCTTAGTATTCAATCCTTGCATCCTTTGGGATTAGATCTAGTAGATTCATCCCCCTCTTTTGAATGTAAAGTCTCCCCAAGTGAAAATTGAACCTTTGGTAAAGTTCCCCTCCCCTTCCAAGAGGCAAATTTGGCCAAGGTTCCCAATTTTCCACTTTATAGGTGCAAAGTCTAAAAAGGTATATAACCAAGATGCATGATCAACCATCCCAGTAGCAATAATCTCTTTTCTTTGCAAGTCTCGAATGATGACTGAATCAAGTGTGAACTCCATAGTCTTCCTTGTGCCACCATGTGTGATTTGATATATGGAAAGAAGATTATTTGATAGATGAGGTACACACAACACATCATTGAAAGTGTCATCCCCAATATCAATAGAACCTTTCCCAATCACACTCATATAAGTTTTATTGCCCATTAAAATAGGTGGCATAACACAAGGCTCAAAAGAAGAGAACATAGACTATGTAGAAGCCATATGATGAGAAGCTCTAGAATCAAGGAGCCATCTCCCTAATTCAAAACTTGTAGTAGCACAAAGAGCTTTACCTTTACCTTTAGCAGCTATAGAAGCAAGTCCTACATGACCTTTTACCTTAGTAGATCCTAACTATTTTAAATTGGAAGAGGAAGTTGACTCGAACATTCTAGAAGGAAGATCAATATTGTTCTTCTTAAGAAGATGTTTTAGCTTATCAATATCCTTCTTATAACAAGAATGCTCTTCATTTCCAGTCCTCTTGCAATATGCACAAGCCGATTTCTCCTTCTTAGATGAATTACTTTTTGAAGATGATTTATTATGTGCTTGATCTATATGTGACTTTTTCTTTGATTGATTTTGCTTCTTGTTAGAACCCTTTCCTTGATTCCCTTGTCTAGCCACAAAAATCATGTGGTGTAGATGACGTAAGAACCCCCATTGCGATCAGCTTTGATTTCTCAAGCATAAACATTTCTATGAATGAATCAAATGAAGGTGTAGTGTAAGCACTACCCATTATCAATCGATAGGTTTGGAAGCTAGAAACAAAAGATGCATACTTAGAAGGAAGCTTGCCCAACAAGTTGAAAACTAACCGTGCATCCTTCTTCTCAATGCCACATTCTGTACATTGTGCTCTTAGCTCATTTTCTCTAGTGGCATAGGCTTGGATTGTATCAAAATTATTAGGATCCAAATTTGGGAGATCACTTTCAAGCGAGTAACCTCTAATCTCATCAACTTGACCATATAATTTGCCAAGTTTATCCCAAGATTCATTAATTGTCTTACACTTTTCAATGTGAAAGATTAGATCAGGAGATATACACTTTCTCAACATTCCAAGAGCCATAGAACTTCTGATGAGCCATTCCATTTTCAGATTAGGATCATTAAAATATAAGGGTTCTGAAATTGTGCCATCAACATAATGACTTAAACCTTTTTCCATTAATTTAGTCCATGAATTAACTTTCCAAGTTGCATAATTATATGGAGCTAAGAGTGGAAATTTAGGAGAACCCATCACTGAAAATTAAAGAGCAGAAGCAAGTAGATTAGAAACACAAACAAGAAGAGAGACCCCCCATTTTTCACTCAATCAATAATTCCCCCCTAACAAAAAATGATTGTGGCACTTTATAAATTAGTGTGTTTACAATGCTAGAGTTGCTTTCCAAAGTTTTACAATATCTAATAGTGGACTCAAATACTGAAAGTACAAAAATATCTCAATATGAGAGCCTAAAATTAGCACCAATGTGTAGTGCTCGAAAAAAATCAACTTTCAAAACAAGATTCACCTTGATCCAAGATCGTATGTGAAAGTTACATACGTTTGAAGTTGAAAAAATGAGGATTGTATTTAGTTTTGATGAGAAAATTGAATTTCTAGAAAACTGGGAACACTTGAGAAAAAAAAATAACACCACTGTGAAGAGCGCGAAATTATGCCCCAAATCAAAAAAATTATGTTTGAAAACACCTTTGTATGCCTGAGAACGGGTTGTTTGAAGTTTGAATGAAAAATGAAAATCTCCAATGGTGAGGGGGTGAATTTTTCAAAATTAAATTCTGCTAAATTTAGAAAATCCACCAAATTAGATGGAACTGCCAATTTTTTTGTAGTTGGTCAGTTAGAAAAACTCTTCCAAGTAATGATAAACCTCTACAAAATTTAAAATAGTTCCAAATAGAACTAGTTACTGCTAAATTGGAGAAACTGCCAAAATCAGTCACACTGCCAAATCTTAGAACAAAGGCACAAAGGCTGAGCAGCTCCAGGTATAGAGCTTGAACATGCAAGCCGAGCATTTATGACACAATACAAAAAATAAAATTAAAAATATTTCATCCACTAACACTCTCCACCTTCATCCATTGTAATTTCCTCCAAGAACTTATAATTCCTCCCACCTCGCATCTCCCTAAAAATGGACTTGCATGTTGCTTCCAAAATAATAAGTATCCTCTTGCTAAAAAAATTGTTAAGAAATGCATTATCAAGGCAAAGGACTAGGCCTCCATGAACATGACATATTGGAACCCCTTCAAGTCAAAGAAAATCCAATTTCATGTGACCTTGGCTACAAAGATCATGCTTAATATGTTAGTACTCCCATCCCTTTCAAATATAAAATCCCTCCATCTAAACCTAAATGTTCCCACCCCCCATCTTCCAAATACATTTTGGGCCCTTATGTCCTAAAGTTTGTTCTTTCCTCATCCACATCTATTTTGGTTCCTTATGTTCTAAAATTAAACCATCCACCCCTTCCATCCATATTAGGTCTTTACATAACTCCATCCACAACATCCATCACCTTTATCTCAAAGTCCTCCACTCTATCACCTGAAATCGCCAAGAAAGATGAAAAAAGGCACACATCCTTGAATTCCTTCCAACATTCTCCCTCCATCATCCTATCCATAAAATCTCAAAGTCTTCCATTGTCATGCACCCATACCATCTCTATTGGAAGCAATTTCGATATGAAATATCAAATACATAAATCCAAAAATCCAAAACAATTGAAGGGTTGACATGTCCCATTAAAAAGACATCCTAAAGAAAAGAAAAACATGATTCAAAAGCAAGAAAATTTCAAAAGACCACAAAGGCCCAAAAACAAAAAGTCAAAAACTATGTGAATTCCCAAACTACTCATAGAAGAACTGCATCTCAAAGTGAAATCCAAATTGGCATCCAAACTTGCTAATCCAAAAGCCTCCTTCCCTCATAAATTCTCTAATCCTCCATCTTAAAATCCTTCATCTTAAAAATCCACCTTGCATTCTTATGTCCCAAAATCTAATATCATATCCATCATTATCTTCATCTATTTTTGGTCCTCATGCCCCAAAAACCACATTTTATCCTCCGTCTAATTTAAAACTCCACCACCCTTCAAGGTGGGTGCCAATGTTGATCTTCCTGACATCCCCATCCATTTATCCACAAGTCTTTCAAACCCCCATCCATTATCCAACATCAATTTTCCATAATCTCATTCCTTTAGTCTAAACTTTTGCATAAATATTTATCCCCATCCATTTCTACCAACATCTATGAGAATACCTCCAAATATCTTGGTTCATTATAGAGCATATTTAAGGTATACCTTCCATGGAGGTACATACTCAAGTCCTTCCTCCATCCCCTATCATCTATCCACTATCTTCCAAATCTACTTGTCTACATCGTTATGCTCATCCCTATCCATCCTAACTATTCCCGAAAATAAAATAAAATAAAGTAAAGAGAAAAAATCCATCCAATCGTGAAAACCACTTCTTATGGTGCTCTAGGTAAGTACCATGATGCAAAATTGGTGAACAAGTGTCATGTGTAATACCCTATACTCTTGTACTCTACACTTGGGGGCAAGCTTCATCCATGCCATCCTACTATCCACATTCTCCAT
This sequence comes from Cryptomeria japonica, assembly GCF_030272615.1. Classification (NCBI taxonomy): domain Eukaryota; kingdom Viridiplantae; phylum Streptophyta; class Pinopsida; order Cupressales; family Cupressaceae; genus Cryptomeria; species Cryptomeria japonica. The sequence continues at coordinate 836,175,802 of NC_081414.1, read as the reverse complement.
ATCCCTTATCGTTCATCCACCATCCTATCTAATTCCATCCTCCTTTCCTATCTTTGATCTTGACTATCCTATCCATATCATCTATCTCACATCCCTCATGCTATCCAAATCTATCCTCCATTCCTAACTATGATCTTGATTAAGCTAGAGAGAAAATAATATCCATGCATGCTTTGGACAATACAAGCCTTAATTCCTTCTCCATCCATATCACTTATACACTATCCTTTGATTATTAATTGCACTATCTTAGTGTGGGGAATTTCACTCCTTTTGCAACATAGTCCTTGGATCCTCATCTGCCTATCCTCCATCCTCTACTCCTCCATCTCCTATCTCTATTCATCCACTTAATCCATCCATCTCTTATCCAAGCAATCTCTCCATCCATTCCATCCTTTTACCAAGTCTTGATTCTCCCTTGTCATTGGTCCACATTCATTCCTCTATCCTAACAATCATTTCCACCATCCCATCCTATCATCTCCAATCCATTTACCCTCCTTCCATCCTATTCGATCCATTATTCTTCTTCATCCCTATAATAAAAAATCTCAAATCAATCCAACTAAATGCAATCGATCCTAATCCATGCAATCCAATCTTGCAATCTATCTCGTAATCCTTAATCAATCCATCATTTTGATCCAAATCAGCTAATTATATATTGATCAACCTTTAATCTAGTCATCATCATGGGTTGTATCCTTCCCAATCCTTGGGGTATGCATTGTTCTTATCATCAACATTGTTATCCTCAATCAATCAATCAATCAATCAATTGGATTTCAACTTGACCAGGGGAAAAGTTTTGGTTTGTTGTGTATGCTTTCTTATATCTTGTGTGTGTTATCATTACTTGTATTTATCATGGTCTTTGCATCCCATTTCCATAAAGGGATCATGGTTATCCATATCATGTGTCATAAGACATATGTTTGCACTTGGCCCTTTGATCACAAACTTGACAAATTGTTGAATCTTGGTTCCTTATACCTTGGTGCATAACATCAAGTACAATATCAAATCTAGGTTACTCATACTATCACAACATGATTCTCCTACATTCTTCTCCTTGTCAATCCCTTCATCATCCATATCATTTCTTCATGCATCCTAAATCCCATAGTCCTTTTATCCATTTCAAGAGAACACACATTTTCTTAGAACCTGCATGTTCTCTCGAGGGGGCATACCACTACCTCCTCACCATCCTTCCTCATCCTACTAGTGACCAAGGTATCATGCTACTAGTCCTTATCCTATGAGTTACTAGGGCATCATGCTACTAGTCCTTATCTCTTTCTATCCACTATGTTTTATTCTTCTTTGATATAACATCACTTCATGATGCTATATCAAAGAGGGAGAAAATGTAGACACCTAAATTCATCCATACCTGACCACACTTGACCTTATCCAATTCTAGCCAATTAAATAAATATTAGTATTTATTTTATTTTATCCTTTATCTTTACCTATCACCCTTAATTAAACAAAATTACATTTATTTAATTATGTATAACCTTATCCTACAAAACCTCATACTAAATCAATTAATTAATACATACTTCATTACTTGATTTAGGCTAATTAATCTATGTTACCATTTTCCCTATTTAATTCCACATCACCCTCGATCCTTATACACTCAATCCTAGCCCTTGAATTCATCTACATGGATCAAGATTTAAACTTGTCATCACGTGACAAAGGTCCATACCCTCCTCTTGCTCACACATGTGAGCATGAAAAGTCATATCATAGCCACCATACCACTTACACGTGTCATACACATATCACTTTCAAATTCAACATACCTCTTACACATGTCATATACATGCCTCTTTCATGAGCTTCCTCATGTATGCTCACACATGTGTAAGCACACTTAGCTCTTGCATCTCACTTCTCATTGTGACACTGGTCACAAGGCTAAGCCTCCAATCTAGGACCACACTCCCATTCAATCCTAACCATCCAATTGAAATTTAATCTTGGTCATTGATCTTCCTCATAAAAAATCTATAAATTGAGGTCTTTTCTCTCATTATGATAATTTTCTATCATCCTACCCTTATGATGCTATTTTCTTCTATCGATCCATCACAATCCTAACATCATGTTGTTGATTTGAGCAACCACATTCCTCCCATCAACAATATCAAAGAGCAAATCAATTGAAGAATGGGGGCATTCACTTTAGCTCATCAAGGAGAAGTGAAGGTATAAAACTTGTGTTTACATTTGTTATTAATGTGTATGCATACATTTAGCTTCATATTTTTGTCCTCTTCAACACATAGAGACTTCAATGAGTGTAAGATAAAAAATGAAAATAGGAAGAGCCTAATAAAGTAACAAGGCTAAATGAAATGAATAGGTATCAAGCATCTTGAAAAATAAGTGTTATGACATAAAACCCTTGAAGATAGAGTCTCACTGCAATGAGAGATGAAACCAAGAAGGCCAAACAAACAATGCAATCAAAATTAAGGCCCCAAGTTTCTTTCAAATGCTTGTGCACATTCTAGTCACTAGGCCTCGACAACTTGCAATTCTATAGGAAAAATTTTCTTGATCATCCGGGATCTAGAATCTCTTGTTTTGCAAACTTTTACAAAAATGTAGCAAATGTTTTTAAAATTCAAAATATTGGATATCACTATTGGACATACTAAGTGCCCCCTAATCAAATTATATGTGCATGTTTGTTCATTTGCCCTTTGCAAGCATAGTGAAGTGGTCATGTGGAAGTCACACATGCTTCCACCATAGACATGACAAAAAAGTAATGCATTGCATAATAGATGTTAGGTTACTCGATGACTTTTCCTATGCATACCCATTACACCTCAAAATACAACTAATTTCAAAGCTTTAATTATGTTATATAATATGACAACCATGCACAAAAGTGATAAAACTAAACCCTATGAAAAGGTAATATGGATATTATATTTTAAACTTTTTTAGTTAAATGCTTGTCAACGAAATCAATCGTATAAGTTGTGGTAGATGGTGCAACATATCAGATGACAAAATAAAACCAATTGAAAAAGAGATTTAGTCATTATCTTATTCTATCCTAATTAAAATAGACTTAAGAAAACTAATTCCATTATCAAAATCATTATTTAAGATGGAAACCATAAAACCCACTTGAAGTCCACTATTTTACCCTAGTTGCCCAAAAAAATAAAATAAAATAAAATAAAATAAAATAAAATATTTGACCAGAATTAGACTTAATCCAAAGTTTGCATAGACATTTCTATTGTTAAAAATATCTCTCGACATTTAACTTTCATCTGTCTTAAATTGCTGTTTAAAAAATTTCATATTAAAAGTTTAAAATAGATAACGGCAAACCTAAAAGTGTCCTACAAAAACGCTCCACTTTACTTTGTCTGCCAGTAGTAAAATAGTCACCTAAACAAACAAAACCCTTGTTTCTTTTACGGCATAACAAGAACATTAGGGTTTGGTGATAAAAGCTACAGAAATATGAAAAGGAACAATACTGTATACAGAAATATTTTCTCCACATGGACGAATTGTAGCAGAAATGACTGCATCTGCATCTACAGAGAATAATCAGAAAGAAGTAGAGCAACTCTAAATGTTAGATCCGGAGGCAACAGGTGAAGTATTTACATCCCCGCCATTACTGATAATCACAAGCATTCCCTGCATCTGAGATGTGAGACGCACAAGCGCAAGCCTGTCTTTGACATCTTCTCGTCCCAGATTTTGTTCTTCTTCTCTTATTTGCACTACTCGGTTATGCAGCGCTCTCCTCTCTACGCCACAGAGAAAACCCCCATTATCAGAAGCACAGGAAGCCATGAACCCTAAAATAAAAACAGATATTTTCTTTGCAAACCTGAAAATGGTGAAGAAATCGATTAGATTTCATACAATTTGTACTAGGGCTATATAGAGGTTGAGCAGAGACTATTCAGAGGCGGCTTTCCGGAAGGAAAAGTGTTGTGTTTTCTGGAAGAAATTTCGTCAAGGCAGCCGCGTGGAAGAAACCTCTAATCGCAATGGAGTCAAAGTCTTTGGGAGCTCAGGCGGCTACCATGTTGCCTCCAGTGGGACCAGCAAATGTGAGAACGGAACGTGCAAAAACCCCTTCGAAAAATGGTTCAATGCGAAATTGAATTAGAATAGACTAAAAGTCAAGAAGCCAAACGCACCATTTTCTTTTTTTTTTTCTCTTTTCTTCGTGAAAATTAAGGATTGTGAATGTATCTTTGGTCTTGTGTGAAGTTGAATGGTTCTAAATGAGTCTATTAGGGATGGAGTATTGCTGAGTACAATGCTTTGACATCATTATAGAGAATGTGATGTAGGCAAATTTGGTGGAATGGATATCCTTAATCTTAGAGCTTAGCTCTTAGGGGAGAGGACCCAGTACCTAAGCGAGTTCCAATGGCGTGATAGCAGTTGTTTATTGAATACCCACACTTGTTGATTTAATGTCTAATTTTTTTGGCAACATTGCACCAATAGTTGAGTCTATTAGGGATCAAGTCTTGCTGAGTACAATGCTTTGACATCAGGATTGAGATTGTGTCGTGGGCGAATTTGTTGGAATGGATATCCCTATCCTTAGAGCTTAGCTCTTAGGGGAGAGGACCCAGTACCTGATCGAGTTCCAATGGCGTGATAGATGTTGCTGATTTAATACACACACTTGTTGATTTAATGCCCAATTTTTTTGACAACATCACACCAATAGTTGTGACTATAAAGTTGTTATTACTAATGATGACTATCCATAATTGAATGAAATGTATCCCTTAGTTGTAAAAGCAACCAATCATGTGATGCCACATCACCCACACAACTATGAATCTCCCTTTTGCATGACCATTGGTCTTGCCTTTCCTTTTGGTTGTTTTAGACACCTTGGCAAAAAGCATGCTAATGTGGCATCATATTTGATGACGTGGCCCTGAAACTTGCCAAGTAAGCTACTGTAAAAAGCTGGGAGTGATTTAAAATTTCCATGTAAGATTTTGAGAAACACGAAGTTAGGGTGCTCAACTACTGGGTCCTCTCACCTAGTTGAAGAGGTTTAGCCATAAAAAAAATCCTGAAATGGATATCCCTATTTCTCAATCCTTAGATCTTACTTGAGAGGTTTAGGGGAAGAGCACAAGTTATCGTTCATGTTCCAATAACCATTCACTCCTTGCACACCCAACCCCCCAATTACTAACTTAAAAAAAAATTCAAAGCACAAATAACTAAAAGCATATTAATAAATTTCACATGTACCAATAACCGCCCATTTTTTAGCATTTTTGGACCATAATTGACCCATTTGTACACCTTTAATAGTACTCGCAACACACAACTATTGGGGCATTTGTGCATAAGTATTGGCAATTTTAAGTGGAAGGTTATTGGGGCATCTTTAAGAAGGAATCAAGTGACACTTTGAAATGCGTATTTTTTTACCCTTACATGCATAACGGATCCCACAACGTGCATCAATACTACCTCCAAGCCAAAACAATAGCTATAAGCAATTAAGTCGCATGCAAAAACCCAAAACAAATCATCAAAATCCAATGTAACATTTACAATATGTGGGTGTGCGAAGTTAGCTACAACTGCTATTGGTGTGCGCTTCCCCTAGCCATAAAAAAAGGGAAATTGGTAGACATTTTGTAAACTATTTAATTTCATTAATAGACAAAGGTTGCTTCAAAAAAGGCAAGTCACACAAATATAAGTATCTATTAATTATAGAAGATTTTTTTTTAAATTTAGAGTTAGGAGAGATAATTGATGATATAATAAATATTAATTTTGGATAAATAAAATAATTATATTTAATTCTTGTTTTGATACAATAGTTTTAGGATAAGTCTAACATAGATATCTATTAATTATGGAAGAATAATTCTTAAATTTAGGAGAGAGAGTTGATGATATATTAAATATTAAAATTATTGTAAAAATTTAATTAATAAAATACATATATTTAATTCTTGATTTGATACGATTTTTTTTATTGTGTTAGTTGCTATAAATTGATTCATCAATATATTAGAAAATCAAGATCTTTGAAATACTTGTTACATGATTAATCTACATAAGACCAAAAGTTAATTGAAGTTGTTGCATACACTAATCAAAGGATATGTGGCAAGCCTTAGTGTGCAACTTTGGCTAATACTTTTAAAGATAAAAAATTATATATAATCTATCTTACCTTGGTATGTCTTATTGCCAAGTTGGGGCCAGGAAGGGGCAAGTTTTGGTGAGACTAATCACTTGGGAATACACATAATTGTCCACAAACCATGTGCATAAGGTAAACATAGTCCTCGGATTTAATATATAATCATAATTTAAAATGTCTTCAATATGAATATTTTTAAAGATTAAATTTTTTCTATATATATATATATATATATATATGCCCAACAACCAATCTATCTTAGTCTATCTTACTGCCAAGTTGGGGCCAAGAAGGGGCAAGTTGAGGTGAGACTAATCACCTAGTAATACACACAATTGCCCACAAACCATGTGCATTAGGTAAACCCCGGCCTCGAATTTAATATATAATCATAATTTAAAATGTCTTCAATTTGAATATTTAACAAAAAAATACATCATTTTTCGTGTGTAAATATGACAACATTTTACTCCCATGCCTAAAGCCTATGGAACCACCTCTTTTGCAATCGCCTTGCTCTTTTCCTACAAGTCCAATCATGGAAAGCGTGAGTCTCCTTGCACCACAATGTTATTTCATAGACCTTTAGACACATTATCCCAAAGCATATTTAGAAATTTCATTGCTTAGGTGCTTTCTCTATCATGTTTTGTACCATCCAAATGCAAAGCATGATCCTTTGTGCAAATCTCTTCCCCCATCTCATCCTTTTGCCATCTTCCATTGAGAATAACTCAAACCTCACGATCTCCTTGAGTGAGTTGTAAGTGTACTTTAATGGTTTTTAGGAAAAAACTATTGGTTTTGGTTGTAGGACTACTAGGAATGTCAATGCCTTTAGGGTGGTTGTTATTCTAGGGGGCATTGATATTTCCCTTGACACCTTGTCTAGGGTCAAAGGAATGTCAGCATTTCCGATGATCTTTTGGATTTTTGTGTTCTAGTGGATGCCTTGGATCTTGACTACGTGACTTGCTTGATACATCAAGATGTTCACATATATGATTTCCCCTTCCTTTTTTGTGACATAAGACAATGCTCATTTGTTAGACTTTTTTTTTGGTTAGCTAGTGATGCTCTGCAAAAAGGATGGTTAGGATAACAAACACAAACAAATAAGCAAGAAACCAATCATTAGTGTTAGAAAATCAGAAATCAAACACTATCCTAAGTAAGCATATCAAGAGAGACTAAAAGAAAAATAGAGAGCTTAACAAAGAAAATAAATGCTCTAAGACATCTCCAAATGCCTTCCACCATGCTTGTAGTTTCTACTCCCTTGTTCCTCTCCTCTCCAAGTTCCCAAATGAGTGTAGCTCTCATTAGCTTTTTGCACTATTCTGGATGTCTTATGGAGGTTCAAGATTGTAAATGCTTTAAACTATGCAATGCAAGTGTAAAACAAACTAAATATGAGATATTATGTAATTAACTAAGATTAATTTTAGCCCAAAATGACAATGTGAGCTATGCTAGAAAGCTCTCTAAAATTCACTATAAGTTAGATGCATACAAGTTTTCAGGATCTGTTTTATGAAGAAATGAGCTCTATTTATAGGTAAAATGGAGCAATGGATGGTTGAGATTGAGTAATCTCAACAAGGGTCAGGATTGAGGGGTTTATGATCTATGTGAGGGCTTTCAACCCAATCTCAAGATGACAAATGTCAACAAGAGATGGGTTGAGAGGAGAAGGAATAAGCATTAAATGCTTGACATGACTTGAGGGTTAACTTGGGAGGTAAGGTTAATGTTGAGTTGAAAGAATAAAACCATTATCCAATAGATAATGTCTTTATCCAATGGATAAACTCTTGTGTAAGAGTTAACCATCGTCAAAACAATAAATGCTTGAAGAGACCCATGAGTCAAATGGAGGTTGAGTTAGAGGTAAAGTCTCTAACCATGGGGGCAAGTGAATTTAACCATAAATGGTTATGTAAGAGCCATTAATGGTCATGTAAGAGCCATTAGTGGTTTGGAAGACTTTAGGGGTTAGCTTGTTGAACACATAAAGCATTAAATGTTTTTCAAAGACTTTGAAGGCTTTGAGAAGTGACTTCTAGTTGCTTAGGAATGTGACAATATTTAGGAGATGGATTAGGCTAATTAGGAATGATTAGAAAGTGGTTAGAAGGGTCTAGAAGGGGATTTAAGATTGCAAGTGGGTTTGGTGGGTGAGGGAAAATAAGATTTAAATTAAAATAAAATTAATTTATTTCAATTGTGGTTGCAACTTGCATTTGTAGGAGAATGCAAGTGGGGGAGGATTTAATGATTTAAATAAATATTTTATTTATTTATTTAAAAGAGGAAAGTGGATTTAAAATAAATAAATATGATTTATTCATTTAATTGATTGTGAATTTGGTGTAATGAATTAATTAAAATAAATTAAATAGGAGAATGTTTAAGGATGAATTAATTAAATGTTAATTTAATTAACTGTTGGCTAGTGGGTTTATTAATCAAATAAATAGTAAATTTCCATTTAATTAAAATGGACAGATTTATGTGACTACATTTGCCCCTCTTTGAGATGGTGCAGTTTATCGCATCGTTTCAAAGAAAGAAAAATAGGTGTGAAGAAAATGCCCCATAAATGTTAATTTAATGGGTGGTATGCCCCCTCGAGAGATGGACCGATTTTTTTTGAAAAATCGAGTGATCACTCGAAAAAGAATGAGAATTGGCGGTGAGGTAAAAGAGAAGAATTTAGCAATAATGGTGAAAGAATAGAAGAAATCAAAGATAAAATGGAGAAATGGGAGGCGTTGGAAGTTCATGGGGACCACGGCGGTGAGCGGGGAAAAACTAGGTTGAGGGCAGAGGGTATATATGGGCGTAAAGGGGTAAAAACAGGGTCATTTGCATCCATCTCTACAACGATTCAGAGCTTTGATAGTGACTTTTGTGAAAGAGCGAGTAGCAGTCAGTATGTCAGTGCCGATAACAGATCATCAGCTAGAGCGGGTTTGTCGATTCCAATGGCCAGATGACTATGGACCAGTGGTACGCAAATTTGAATTTTTGTTTTTTATGCATTTTTTATGTCTTTTTTCAAGTGCCCAAGTTGAGTCAAGACAATAGTGCTAAGACTATGTTTTAGCGCCTTTGTCTACTAAAATAATGCTTTTGTGCCGCTATAGCGCTATTGCGTAGTGGTTTTAGCACTATCGCAAGGTTTAGCACAGTCGTGTAGTTGTTTTAGCGCTAGCATAGTTTTAGCGCGATTGAGTCAATGTTGTAGTGTGGTTGTTCTGGAATGGCACCGTTGTACACTGGTTTTAGTGCTATTGGTTTTTTTAGCACTAGTGCATAGTTGTATTAGCGTGACTGTTAGTAAAATAACACTATTGTCTGAAAAATATAGATGCCCCAGTGTTAGGAAAATGATCGCCTGATGCTGATGTTGGGTGGATGGATGGATAAGTTAGTTGTTTTGAACCATAGTAGCCCCATTGAGACTAGGTCATTTAGGATAAATGGTTGTTGTAGTCTAGGTTTGCCATGATTGCTTACCTGTTGAGACTCGAAGATACTTGATCAGAGTATCTGTTGATAGTCTAGGTTTAAACTTAATAAAGTTTGAAACAAAACAACTGATGAGGATGTTGATGTGTGTGATGTGTAGGAGGATCTTCCCGTCTTACAGATGCTGGAGTGACATCCAGCCACGCAGCAGTAGTGATATTAGTTGACGGAGGCCGAGATTGATTGCATTGCGGCAACAGGTCTTTACGATATGATGTACATGCCTGTGATTCGGACGAATCACAACCTGATGATGATATTAACAAAGCAATGGCACAACGAGACTTGCATGTTCCATCTGGATATGGGTGAGATGACTGTGACACTGGAGGATGTGTGGCGGATTTTGCACATCTCTATCCAAGGGGAGCTAGTGACATATGACCGAGCATGGGGGACAATAGCTGTGCAACGAATATTTTCAGAATATGTTTTTATTGATGATGGCTCGGTAGCATGGGAGGAGATAGTTGTGTTATATGAGCCACTTCTAGCTATGTTATCAGGGATTGTTGGGGGCCTTCTATGCCCTGATTGATGATCGCATGGACTGGTCGTGGGTTGGGGCCAGGTTATAGAGCAGATGGTGACTGAGGGGACTCTCTTTTCATGGGGACCATGCGTTTTTGCACATTTATAATGGGATCTGCATGAGGTGGTGTACCGAGAGATGAGTTCTCTAGGAGTTGGGATCACTCTTTTGCATATCTGGGCATGGGAGCACCTACCCATGACACAACCTATTAGTTTGAGATTTAGGGCAGTAGATCAACCCTATGTGTACATGTACGAAGGTATGATGAACCATCCCCACCTAGGAAAGTTGGAGTGGTGGTGGCGGGCATTAAACGATTTAGATATAATGATATGGAGGCCCTATATTAAGTGTGAGCCTCGAGATGATGATGCAGAGGCCTTGACGCATGTATTTATGACATGATATTTGATTGGTAGGACATCCTACAATGTTGAGAGACAGGTACCCGACAGAGTGATGAGGTAGTTTGGTCAGAGGCAGGGATTGTCAAGTGGATCAGGGGAGTATGCATGGGTGGTACAAGAGAGATTCTAGTGGGGGCTAGTGTTACTGTATGAGTAGGCCTTAGCCGATTTTTAGACTTTATAGGCAAGACCATGGCATACGAGGCCGAGGATTGTAAATGCAGGGGTTACAAATGAGTATACCTAGTATATGAATGCACATCCTATTCCATGTATATTGGATCCGACGAAGCTAATTCTAGCTTTTGAGGATGATAGGAGACAAAGATAGACAAGGAGAGGACGTCGAGGACTTGTAGTAGGTGGGCGAGGTAGAAGTGATAGGGGAGGAGGAGGTGGTTAGGGAGGTGGGGGTGGAGGTGTTGGAGGAGGAGGAGGAGGAGGAGGTGGTGGTGGTGGTGGTGGTGGATTTGGAGGTGGGGGTGGATTTGGAGGTGGAGGTGGTGGAGGAGAATGGTTATAGCAGAGAGGGAGAGGCGAGCAGCCATTGCGACTATCATAGGGTCCTTTGATTCAAAGAGGAGTCAAATTAGGTGGCAGGGATATTGGGGAGGGAGAGGCACCTATGGATACGAGAGAGGGAGCTACTGGTGGAGGAGAGGGAGCTACAGGTGGAGGAGAGTATCTGATGGGGATGGGAGATGCATGAGAGCATATGCTATTATATATGCAGACTCGACTTACAGTAGCCGAGGCACAGGTGGAGGAGATGGAGGCAGAGGTTGAAGCTAGAGATGTTTAGTTGTTTGCACGAGAGTCAGAGTTGACTGTAGTGCTATGAGAGAGAGAGATGATGTGGTGAATAGATTGAGGGAGCAGCAGGAGAGAGGACGAGTTGCAGCAGGGGCATAGAATCCTACTGGGGAGGTGATGAGGGAGATGTGGTAGGCTTAGGCAGAGATAGATTATTGGTGAGGTTTATATGAGCAGGCGGTGCCATCTAGTCAGCGGGCACTAAGCTATTCATAGATGCATCGGGTGAGATCAGAGCAATCTCAGAGGATGCAGAGCAGTGGTGGTGTTATGGGTCCTCCATGACAAGATAGTGCAAGTGGTGCAGGGGGTAGTGGTGGAGCAGGTGGTTATGGGGTTGCAACATTTGGCCAGAGTGCCATTTGAGAGAGATTTATGTATTTTATTACATTGTCATTTTGGACTGTGACTTGGATGGCTCTTGGTAGCCGATATTTTTGACATCACTATACTCTGGTACATGTATGTTTTTGTGAGATGATATATGAGAAGATCCCATATTTTGTGATGATATGCATGTTGATGATATGTATGGGTTTATGCAGGATGATGATTTATGATTTATGCTTAGATGGATGTTTTTACTTGCTAGATGTTGATGTTGATGAGATAATTTCTATATGCATGTTATGATGATTTTATGATGTCTATATGAATGTTCATGAATGTGATGCTAACATGTGGATGTAGGTTAATATATGTACAATGTGTTGTTGTAATTCTTTATGTATGTAATGCTATGATGATGATGTATGCAAAATGATGAATGAATGATATTGACTATGAGATAGGTAGTACTTTGTGTTTATGTTGATGAAATGATGACATGCAGCTGTGTTTGATATGATGGAATGTAATCAATCGAATGGTTTATGTAAATGTTTATAGATGGTTTAAAAATGAATACAAAATGGATAAACAAATGGTGATTCAAATGTTTATGTGATGATTTCTAAATGAATGCACTTGTAAAAATGAATAAACAAATGTTGAGACAAATGTTTATGTTATGATTCTAAATGACTTTAAAATATGACTAAGTGAAATGATAATGCAAATAAATGCAACTAAGGGATAATGAATAACTGCACCGCAATGCAATTAAAAATATAATGAATGCATCTTAATGAATCCAGATGAAACTTTTAAAGATGAGAATAAAATGAATAAGTATAAGAATATACTGGATGGATAGATGAATGTACTTAACTAATAGATAGATAAATACAAATGAATGCAACTAAATGAATCTAGATGAATGTATTGTAAACAAACTTAAATGATGATGAATGATTTTGAATGATTTAAAAGATAGCTAACTTTACCTAGATGACTAAATGAATGTACATTAATGGCTAATAATGGTAGTAAATGAAATGATGGGAAATTTATGCAAATGAATCTAAATGCCTTTATTGTGCAATGATGAAATGATGTAAGGATGCTAATGTAAGTAAATGATAACTAATGTGACTAAATGATATTAGATGCACTTAAATGAATATCTAAAATGGATGTAATGAACCTACATGCAGAGTAAATGATAATGAACTAGATGTATTTAAATGCAACTAAATGCAATGGAATGGTGATGCCCTGTGTTCATGATAGATGAATGCAATTCGGTAAGAAATTTGTATGATGCACTGATGATGTATCAGAGAACTCTATCATGATTTGTATCCAAGACCAATTTATATTAAATAACTTCTCGTATTTTAACTTGTTCACACTTGCATACAAAACCATAAATATGAATAATGAATGATCAAATGGATGGGTGATATGCAACCAAATGCAATATAAACAGATGCGATGAAATGAGGATCCATAGTGCTTTATTTTTCATCATTGAGCAATGGTAGTATCAATCTTGGACGGGGCATTAGGAACCAAGTTTGGAGCATTGTACCTATAAGCAAGCAGCATAGATAATGAATATGGACCCTCCATAATGGTTCATGCTCATATGGTCGAGGTATATGTTGTAGTCAGTAAGCCATAGTGATCCATGACTAGATTTTGCATAAGATCACATAGCTTAGTGAACTTCCCACATAGACACCATTAGTACATTGCCTAGAACTTCATTGGAATAATTCGCAGATGATAAACAAACAAACAATATGCAGGAACCATCCCAACTACTCTAATCACTTGTGGATATCCTGGAGTAGTGTAGGAACCTGATATAAATGAATAAATAACTTTATCAAACTGACCATGTACTTGATAGCTTAAACAAATTTTTCTTGTCAAAGAAAATGTTATCATGTCTTTATTTCGAGAAGGAAGGATGCATCCGTGTTAAGACAATTGTGTGTCAATGTTTGATTGTTTAGTTGATTTGATAAGTGATCATCATTTGAGTATCTCAAAATGTTTGTTTGATGTTTATTTCGATGCGTATGTATAAACAATATTTATGTGTTGCCATGTTTTTGATTGATTTTTTTGATGTTTTTGGTGTTTGTGAGTTGTTTGTGAATGTTTTTGGATTTTGGTGAGACAGTTTTGAATGTTTTTGGATTTTGTGAGATAGTTTTGAATGAAGAATTCAATGAATCACAAATAATGTAGAATCCACTTCCATCAATAGGTTTAAGAGCATTGCCCCCAGTTTAGACATGACTATGAAAAAGCAGGATGCAAGATGCATGAAGTACTATCCTTGATTGTAGATCAATAACAAGCCATGGTTTGACTGGTTGATGAGTGGATGCAATGAATGTGATCGCAACAATTCTGAAAGATAATGGAGCCATAGTCTTTATGAGTGGCATCTGTTTGCCAGGTTTTCACCATCATACTTACCCAAGGTGCCACTGGAGTGGTTGTTCACCATTTGGATGCATGATTTTTCTTTACTATTTTGATTTTTTTTTTGTATTTTTTTTAGGACATTTATCCGAGTGTTTTTGATGTTCTTTCTGATATGTATGGGAGCTTGATGCTTTATACAACTTATGTATGAAACCATTTGAGGTGCATGCTATTGATCGGATCTGCTAGCAGTTCTCCTTCTGAAGTAGCCAACTAATATGCCCCTGACCCAAATACAGCGGTGATAACATATGGATCCAACCAGTTTGAATCAAACTTTCCCTGATGTTCTTTGTTTGGTTGGTTACGAGGATTCTCTCTAAGAACAAGCTCACCTACCTCAAATGTATGAGGTTTAACCCAGTGATTATAGTGTCTGCTCATGCACTACTAATAGGCTTTGAGGTGGTTGTATGCAGCTTGTCACCTTTCATCAAGTAGTTCCAAGTCTTGAAGATGAGAGACTCGGTATGCTTCATCATCTATCAGATTATGCAAGGAAACCCGTAGAGATGGTATCTCGACCTCAATAGGAAGGATGGCTTATGCACCATAGACCATTGAGTAGGGAGTTGCACCTGTAGGGGTTCGAATGCTAGTTCAATATGCCCATAGTGCTGGATTTAATTGAACATGCCAATCATAGTCAACATCATTGACTGTCTTCTTGAGGATTCTCAATATGTTCTTGTTCGATGCTTCGGCCTAGCCATTTCCTTGTGGGTAATAGGGAGTGGAAAAGCGGTGTTGGATGTGAAACTTCTCACAGAGCTCACGAACATCCTGATTTTTAAAATGAAGCTTGTTATTTCTGATGGTGGACATGGGTACACCATACCGACAGATGATGTAATTAAGGATGAATGAGGCGAACTGCTTGTCAGTGACTTGGGTAAGTGGAACAACTTCGATCCACTTTGTGAAGTATTCAGTGGCAATAATAATGAATTTGTGGTCGTTGGATGAAGACAGGTGAATTTTACCCACAAGATCAAGTCCCCATTGACCAAAGGGCCATGGTGTTGTGATTGGTTGCAATTCTTGTGCTGGTGCATGTCTCAAGTCTCCATGAACTTGGTATTTCTTGCATTTTTTGACAAAATAGTAGGAGTCTTTTTCCATGGATGGCCAATAGTATCCAGCGCGCATGATCTTCTTTGCTAAGGAAGGACCGCTTAAGTGAGTCCCATAAATTCCTTCATGTACCTCTTCCAAGGCCTTTTTTGTCTCATCCTGTTCCAAACATCGAAGGAGAGTACCATCAAGACTGCGTCAGTATAGGGTTTCAGCAATGATGGTGTATCGAGCGGTTTGACAATTGAAGGTTTTGTGTTGGTTATTTGATTGGTTAGGAGGAAGTGTGTGATCGTAGAGGTAGGTGTAGAACTCACTGTAACATAGGGATTCAGAATCGACAAGGTGACATATCATCTTGGATTTGGGGATATCATAAATGGGAATCCAAAGCTATTCTATCAAGAACTCGTAGCGTGTTGAATTCTGTGGAATATCTAAGAGACATGAAATGGTAGCCATAGCGTCAGTAGCTCGATTCTGATCTCTGGGTATGTGTTCAAAGGTGATAGTCATAAATAATGCTTTTAAATTGTCCACCATTTTCTTGTACGACATGAGTTTATCATCCTTAGTCTGATGACCAGTTGGGAGTCGCCATATATCTGTAGCTCTTTCAGTTTCCATTGTATGGCTAGTCTGAGTCTTGTGACTAGGGCCTCATATTCTGTTATGTTGCTTGTACATGGAAAAGTTAGCCTATAAGACTTTGAGACCCTGTCACCTTGAGGTGTGATAAACAAAATGCCTGCCCCTGAGCCATGTCTAGTATATGAACCATCAAAGTAGAGCTTCCATGGTTGCATTGCTGTGATTATGAATATCTCTTCATCTAGAAAATTGGAAAAAAGAGGATGATCACCTATGAGGGGTGCATCGGCCAATTGATTGGCAATAACTTGGCCCTTAATAGCCTTATGGTCCACATAATCAATGTAAAATTCACTCAGAATCATCACCCATTTGGCCAAGTGACTTGTCAATGCTGCTTTGTTGAGTAGGTACTTTAGTGGATCAATCTTTGCAATGAGTTGTACTTTATGTGTTAACAAGTAGTGCCTCAATTTAGTGGCTGCCAAGATTACTACTAGGCAAGCTCGCTCAATAGGTGTGTAATTGAGATCATAGCTGACCAGTGTGCAAGAGATATAGTATACAACACACTCTTTCCCTTCTGCATTATGTTGTGTTGGTAGTACTCCCAATGTTGTATTAGTTGCTGAAATATAGAGCAATAAAGGTCTACTTGGATCTAGCGGGATCATCAATGTTGTATTCATGAGATAGTCCTTAAGCATCTGGCATCCCATTGAAAGCGGATGTTTTTGTGTAATAGATGTGTAAAGGGATGACACTTATCTGCTAGTTGTGCAATGAATCTTTGGATAGATTGTAGTTGCCCTTGTAATGTCCTGAGTTGATTGATGTTCCTTGGAGGTGGCATGTCCATGATTGCTTTGACCTTTGTTGGGTAGACCTCAATTCCTTTGCTTGAGACAATGTATCCTAGAAGCTTCCCTGAGGCTACTCCAAAGACACATTTCATTGGATTGAGTCGAACATGATATTGTTCTAGTCTGTTAAAGATTTTCTCTAATATTTCCAGATGACCTTCTCTTGTTAATGATTTTGCCAGTAAGTCATCAACATAATCCTTTATTATGGTATGCATCATATCATGAAAGATGGTGGTCATTTCTCTTTGATAGGTCGCCCCTGCATTCTTTAGACCAAAAGGCATTACATTCCAATAGTATGTTACCCACGGACATGTGAAGGCCATCTTATGTTGATCCTCTGGTGTGATCTTTATCTGATTGTACACCGAAAAGCCATCCATGAGAGAAAGCATGGCATGTCCTGCTGTTAGGTCCATGATCATGTCAATGTTTGGTAGGGGGAATTCATCTTTAGGACATGCCTTGTTTAGATCTTTGAAGTCAGTACAGATACAGATGTCCCCATTTGGTTTGCCAATAGGTACAGTGTTGGAGATCTAATCTGCATAATCAATTGGTCTAATAAAACCAACATCCAGGAGTTTCTTAAGTTCTTTTTTGACTATTACCGCAATCTAGGGGTGCATCTTGTGAAGCTTTTGTTTTACTGGTTTAGCTCTGTAGCGTCCTAAAATTGCGACACTTGCAATTTCGACCACATTTGGGTCTTCACGATGGTGATGCAACATTGAACCTGAATGGAGACCCCGAAACTTGTCCATGACATCAAAAACTGCATTTTTTCAGCACCCTAGCCTGACCCTCCTTGCACCTTGCTGTCTCGGGAGGTGGGACCATGGTGCCCAGCGCCCTGGTCATTCAGGACCATGGCGCCCAGCGCCCTAGTCCCCCAGGACCATGGCGCCCAGCGCCTTGGTCCCTGGCCCTATTTTGGGCCCGGTCTCTTATGGGGCTTCGGGTCTTTAAGTTTGCAAATTGGAAAATAATCTTCCTAGGTCGGCCTAAGGTCAAAAAAATCAGTCTTTCAACCCTAATTGGCAAGTATATAAACTAAATTTCCTCTCCCATTTTGGTAGATGGAAAAAAGGCGGAAACGATATTCAAGCATTCAAGCATTCCTTCAAGCAATTGATCATTCTAAGTCTCCATTCAAGGCTAAGTGTTGCATTCAAGACAAGGATTCAACCATTGAAGAGGAGATCACATACAACATACAACATACAACATACAACAACATCTACACCTTCGCATGTAAGAATACAAACATTCTTACAACAAGGTATCAGTACTTGTTTACATTACAATCATTTACATTTACAACATTTCTCATTTCTTGGTTAATTCCAAAACCGGGGTTTGACCTAAGGGCAAACCCCTAATCCCTAACCCCCCAATCATCCTCGCTTTTTTGTGTGTAGGTTGTAGGTACGCGGCTGTAATTGAAGATCTGGAACCCTTGTGCAGAGACGAACAGATCCCCTTCGTTTCGCGGATTTTTCGGAGGACCGTGTGCACACCGGGCGCCATCGTCTCGTCAACTTTTGCTCAAATTTGCAGGACAATGCCGTCTCGACATTTTACTGCTAATTCTAGGTCCGCAGCTTCATCCTATATTCCTATCTCTGTTTATAAGTGAATCTTTCTCACTTTTCATGCATTTGTAGCTTAATCCTTCTATCTACATTCTTTACAAAAGAAGGTAGCCTTGCTGTCTTAACCCTTGAAACTCATTTAGAATCCAATCTTGCATTGTGTGGGATTGGATCTTGTGGGTTTCAACCCCTCTTTTGAATGTAAAGTCTCCCCTAAGTGAAAACCGTCAACCCTAGTGACCTCCTTTCTCTCTCCTTGGAGTGGTGGGGGGAACACTTAGGGTTCGATCGTGATTTTCTACTTTACATTTTGGTGAACCTGATGTGAACATCCTTTCTAATTATTCATGGTTAGATCTAGAAATTGGATGCCTTGATTACATTTCCATGTTTGATCTTTTGCAAATTTTAGAGGTTAATTGCATAAAAAACCCTAAATTTTCTTTTTAATAGTTGAGCTTGCGAAATGTTTAATTGTTAATGCTTGTTTCAGATCTACCCTTCTACTGCAAATTGTCAAATCATATCTGTGCTTTAATTTTGAAAATTAAGTGGTTGAGTGTCAAAACCCTAATTTTTAAAACCCTCTTGATTCAACCTTTGACCGATAATTTCACTAATCAAAACATCTCCAAATCAGCTGTAACTTTGGATTCCGCAACAAAATCATAATATCTTTCATCCCTGAAAATTTGGAAAAAAGTTGCGAGGACCGTGTGCACCCCGAGCGCCATCGTCCCCGACATTTTTTTTGAAATTTCGGGAGTTAGATCTTACTGTATTTTTTTGCTAAAATCCAGAATTTTGGCTGATTTTATCAATTACAACACTTTCAAAATTAAGGTCAAAGTTGGTCTAGGGATTGCTTGGACTAAGGCTTCTAATCATTCAAAAATTATTGAAATTGAAATACATGTCAAAATTGTGTTTCTTACTATCCTAAATCTGAAAAGTGTGTTGGCATTCATTCGAAATTTCAGTGCTTCATTCAAATTCTTGCAATTTGTGACTTTTGAAATTAAATGTTTAATTATAACAACTTTGATTTCCGCTTTCAAATTTGAATTTTGCGTGAAATTGAGTCAACTTTTAAAATTCAAAACTTGCATTGCTTTTTGTATTCCCTCTAAAATCATAAAATTCAAAATTTCAATTTCCCTCTCTTTTTCAAAATTCAAATTTTGCATTTTTCAACAATCTTGGTAGGGTTCAATTTTGAGATTGCAACTTTAATTTGGCCTATCTACAGATCGTAAAATCACTCAATTTTTTCAGATTAGCTTTAAAATCATCATAACTTTCATCCCTGAAAATTTTGAAAAAAGTTGCGAGGACCGTGTGCACCCCGAGCGCCATGGTCCCTGACATTTTTTCCGAAATTTCGGGAGATTGTCGTGATTGCATTTAACAGCTTAAATCTACGAGATTGGCTAATTTTATTGAAATTTGCTACCTCTAAATTCAAAATCTTCTCTCCCTCTCTAGTGCATGAGTTTTACAATAATAAGCCCTACTTACACTATTCCCGTTAGACGAAGCCTTAGAATTAAGTCTTTCCAAGGTTTAATTACTGAGGAGATGGAACCTAATTTGAATGGCCTTTTTAACGAGGATACGGGTAATACCTCTAATCCTCTTAATGATGAAGAAGCTCTCCATGAGGTTTCTGAAGAACAACTTTCGAAATTGGATAACCAATTTGGTGATTTTAAGCAATGGATGTCTCAAGAGTATCTCGATAGTCAAGCTCTTTCATTAATTGAGGGTCTAAAACGTATGGTTCAAAGTGATAAGAATGGAATTGATATTTTGTGTGGTATTGCACACATTGTGGATTCAAATCTGATGCCTATGAAGAGTTGTGCTGAAACTTT
The DNA here is from genome assembly GCF_030272615.1 of Cryptomeria japonica. Classification (NCBI taxonomy): domain Eukaryota; kingdom Viridiplantae; phylum Streptophyta; class Pinopsida; order Cupressales; family Cupressaceae; genus Cryptomeria; species Cryptomeria japonica. The sequence goes on along the minus strand of NC_081414.1, from coordinate 836,155,488 downwards.
GGGTTATACACAACCTCCTACTCAAGTCAATCATTCTATTCCTTTGACAACTTCTATTGCTAGCATACCTACCTTTACATCAAACATAATGGCTACTTCTATACAAGACATTCTGCCTATGATCACCAGTCATGGGGGAAATCCTTCTTCCTCAATTAACCCTCTTCCTTCATTCAATCCGACTTCTTCATTCATTCCTTCAATGAGTGTTCCTATTACATCTCCACAAATGAACGTGGCACAAGGGGGAAATTCGTTTAATCATTCCATTCCTCCTTGTAGTGTTCCTCCTTTCCAATCATCCCCTATGACTAACTATCATAGTGTCCCGCCACCTTACTCTCAATCAATACCTTCTTTCAATAACATAATACCTCCATCTCAATCTAACACATCTAATATGAATTCTTCGACTGAAGCGACCATTAACAATCTTGCACAAACTGTCTCTTCTTTACAACAACAAATTGCCTCTATGAATCAATCTAAGTTTAGTGTGCCCACATTTGATGTTGCGAGCCCACTTTCTCTTGACATTGTTCGAGCTATCCCTCCTAAACATGTTGAAATCCCGCATTTGGAGCTTTATAATGGTAAAGGTGATCCTCTAACACATGTTAAGACTTTTCAAACAATATGTACCGATTTTGCTTATGAGCAAAGGTTGCTTGCAAAACTGTTTACTAGAACATTAAGAGATAAAGCCCTACAATGGTATTGCTCATTGCCTTCTTATTCTATTACTTCTTTCGAACAACTTGAAAATGCTTTTATTCAACAATTTCAAAACAATATATGTCCTAAAGTTACTTTGATTGATTTAATGCATTGTAAACAAGGTGTTAAAGAAAAAGTGACTGATTTCATTGGTAGATATAAGCATTTGTATGCTCAAATTTATTTTCCAGTACCTAACAATGATATTCAAAGAATCTTTATTTCTAATCTACAAAAAGATATTCGAGACAAACTTCTGTTTTCTGAGTTTACTTCTTTCCAACAGTTGTGTGCAACTCTTCACAATTATCAACTGACTGTGAGTCAAATGGAACAAGCAAATCCTATGGCTCCAAGTGATAAGGGTGATAGTAGTCAACAACCATTTGGAAAGTTTAAACCGAATAGAGAGTCCATTAAATTCAATGAAAACATCATCAACCACAATGTGAATGCAGCATCAGGTGTGCCTCCTATTTCTAAGTTTTTCAAGAAAGAAAGAAAGTTTACTCCTTTGCATGAATCAATGCATAGTATTATGAATAATTTATTGGAACAAAATGTGCTTACTCTTCCTCCTGTAAAGCAAATAGATCCCACAAAGATTAATTCACCCTATTTTGATAACAAATCTTTTTGTCAATTTCATCGTCAACCTGGGCATGATACTGAAAAATGTTTTGCTTTAAAGGGTAAAATTCAAGATTTGATTGATAATAATACTATCTCTGTTTCAGGAGTGAATGATAGAGGCAACACATCTGTAGCTCCTTCTAACCAAAATCTTAAGATTTTTATTGATCCATTACCTTCTCATACCTCTAATGTGATTAAGACTAATGATTCCTCTTTCTCATCTGATGGTCTTGTGTCTATGACTCCGAATGTGATTAACTTTGTAGAGCAGCAAGAAAACCATAAAGAACCTTCCATCACATTTGATTCTAGTGAAACTATTAGGGCACCTGATGGTCCTTTATATATAGTTGCAAAAGTCAAGAATACACCTTGCCGTGGAGTGCTTATTGATCCTTCTTGCATGGTTAATATCATTACTGAAGAATTTCTTTTTACTTTGCAATTGAATCAAGTGATCTATGACAAAACAGATGTGATTGTGAAATTATTTGACGCATTTTCTTCTCCTGCAATTGGTTCTATTACATTACCTATTGAGGTCCATAACAAATCCCTTGATGTGAACTTTGCTATTATTCCTTCATCTGAATAATTTCATGTGAAGCTAGGCTATCCTTGGCTATCTTCCATGAAAGCTATTGCTTCTCCTATTCATAAATGTTTGAAATTTCCCCATAATGGCGAAGTTGTTACTGTCAATCATAGTCTCTTTAAACTAGCTGAAAGAACTTCTAGCATTCCTATTGATTATTTTTGGCCTAAACAATTCCAATCTCTTCCACCGCGAAGTGATCATCTTTTCAAATCTTATCGAAAGTGGAAAATAGATATGATCCTATCTCTAAGTGAACCTAGAACACCCAAACTTGATATTCCTATCGTTCTTGAGAAGGAAGTTCTTCCTTTGAAAGATAAAACTAATGTCTTTCCTCAAGAAGATTCCCAACCCATTCCTATGGATGTGACTATGTCTATGTCTAATAAACTTTCTAAAAGTAGACCTATACCTCCTCGTCATGATGGACTTGGTCTTCTTCCTAAACCAAATATTCCTCGTTTATATGGAGCAGTTTCTCCTCCTTCCTTTTATAAAGAGAAGAGACCTTCCTCTTCTCCTATTATCCAGCCTAAGAGACCACAACCTAAACACCCAAGTGATAAGGATGAGAACATTCCTCCTCCTCAATCTTCTCCACTTCCTACTAAGACTAGATGAAAGCGTTCTGCGCGTGAACACCGACGAAAGCATCGTCTTAGAGCTCAGGCAGCTGCTTCTTAAACTTTGCAATCTCCAAAAACACCTTCAACAAGCATTATTCCATTTTCTCCAAAATCTCCTAAACATAAGATACATGATGATCTTGATCCTGTGCGAGTTAAAGATCCTATTTTTATAAATCTTGATGATGATATAGATGAAAATGTTATTCATGATGAAAATGTTACTTCTCTTGCTTTTGATAGTGAACATGAATATGTTGATGTTGATAACCATTTATCTAACGAATTTTCTAAAGCACTTATCCTAGCTCCTAGACAAGAACAACGTGGCTTGGAACATGAACATAGCCCTTGTTTGGATCTTGTGATAGCTCCATCTGCTGTGTTGAATGTTTCTCCTCTAGCGTGTTTCCTGCCTTCCCGAAACATTGATCAGCAAGATCGGGGGGTAGATGACATGCTAGACTAGTTTCATTAGCATAGCATACTCTCTCCTCCTCTCTATTGTTACTTTTTCTATGTGTTATTCTCATTCTTCTATTTGTTGTCCTTAGTGTTGTCTACTTGAGGATGATGCAAAGCATTGAGATCTCTTTTGGTCTCTCTCATGTTGACTCAAAAGACACGTGTTCCCTTCTTCTAGGTGACCTTCCTTGATTGGGGAATGAAGAACAATTATGCATACATACATATGATATACATGAATTATCATACAGCATACTGACCCTGAGGAAAGCGAAGTCACCTCGTGCTTTGTGTTTTGTATCTATTATCCTTGGATTTATCTCACACTTGGGGGCTAAATCTTGGTGATAACGTGCTCCTTTCCCTTCTCAAATCTTATGTGTATCACTACCTTAAAGCAATCACCCCCGTTGAGGTGTGTGCGATCGCTTTAACGTAGGGGGGGCATACACCCCGTCTATCCCTTCAAGATACTTGAAAATTTCTTGGTGAACTTAGCTTTGCCTTGAAAATTTTTAGTATTTTTCTTGCATGACTCATAGTGAGGGAACCTTACTACTGACAGTCATGGTTCTCCCTCATGATCTTCCCTTTTACTTTGTCAATCGAATTCGTAAGATCCTTAGTCCACTGGGGGCTTGGTGTATCTTGCCTCTTTGACATGGTGAAAGTTTTTCAATGTTGTTTCCTTGTACTTTATCGAAAGTATGAGCGTACGCTTATACTCCCGCTAAAGTGGGGGCTAAATGTAGCATCCTAAAATTGCGACACTTGCAATTTCGACCGCATTTGGGTCTTCACGATGGCGATGCAACACTGAACCTGAATGGAGACCCCGAACTTGTCCATGACATCAAAAATTGCATTTTTTCAGTGCCCTGGCCTGACCCTCCTTGCACCTTGCTGTCCCGGGAGGTGGGACCATGGTGCCCAGTGCCCTGGTCCCTCGCCCTATTTTGGGCCCAGTCTCTTATGGGGGTTTGGGTCTTTAAGTTTGCAAATTGGAAAATAATCTTCCTAGGTCGGCCTAAGGTTGGAAAAATCAGTCTTTCAACCCTAATTGGCAAGTATATAAACTACATTTCCTCTCCCATTTTGGTAGATGGAAAAAAGGCGAAAACGATATTCAAGCATTCAAGCATTCAAGCATTCAATCATTCCTTCAAGCAATTGATCATTCTAAGTCTCCATTCAAGGCTAAGTGTTGCATTCAAGACAAGGATTCAACCATTGAAGAGGAGATCACATACAACATACAACATACAACATACAACATACAACATACAACATACAACAACATCTACACCTTCACATGTAAGAATACAAGCATTCTTACAACAAGGTATCAGTACTTGTTTACATTACAATCATTTACATTTACAGCATTTCTCATTTCTTGGTTAATTCCAAAACTAGGGTTTGACCTAAGGGAAAACCCCTAATCCCTAACCCCCCAATCATCCTCGCTTTTCTGTGTGTAGGTTGTAGGTACGTGGCTGTAATTGAAGATCTGGAACCCTTGTGCAGAGACGAACAGATCCCCCTTCGTTTCGCGGATTTTTCGGAGGACCGTGTGCACGCCGGGCGCCATTGTCTCGTCAACTTTTGCTCAAATTTGCAAGACAGGGCCGTCTCGACATTTTACTGATAATTCCAAGTCCGCAGCTTCATCCTATATTCCTATCTCTATTTATAAGTGAATCTTTCTCACTTTTCATGCATTTCTAGCTTAATCCTTCTATCTACATTCTTTACAAAAGAGGGTAGCCTTGCTGTCTTAACCCTTGAAACTCATTTAGAATCCAATCTTGCATTGTGTGGGATTGGATCTTGTGGGTTTCAACCCCTCTGTTGAATGTAAAGTCTCCCCTAAGTGAAAACCATCAACCCTAGTGACCTCCTTTCTCTCTCCTTGGAGTGGTGGGGGGAACACTTAGGGTTCGATCGCGATTTTCCGCTTTACAAGCTCCTTCTGCCATGATGAGGTGATGCATGAATAAATCAGGATCTAGACTAGGCATGTCTGCATATGACCATGCGAAGTTGATTTGATGCTTTTGGAAGAATTCTACAAACTTAGGTTGTTCTTCTTGAGTTAAAATAGATGTTGAATGCATGTGGTGAGGAGTCTCAGGGGTCCCCATGTAGAATTCTTTTGTTTTCTCAATAAGGATTGTTGATCGTTCCTGATTTGCACTAGAGGGGAGGATGTCAAACCTTTCATCCATAGGCACCTCAGATAGGTTTTCACCATTGGATACGCTATTTCTTTTTACTTTTTTGGGATCAAACAATGCCATAGTGTGATTTTCATTGGAAGATCCATGTTTTATTGTAATATTTTTGCAGCTAAAAGGTTTAGCATCCACCCCAAAGTATGTTGCGCTATTAAGTTCAATGGCTAATCCAACTTTGTGATCCCCGCTTGGTATGTTATCCCATAATTCCAAAAATTCAATGATCACCTCATCATTTTGGAATTGGTCAAGGCATGGGGGATTAGATTGGTTCCATTCGATGAGTTCAAGATGGATAATGGGAATTACTTCATTGATCAGGTTAAGTTCATAAGATGTGTTAGTGAGGATTAAGACATTGTGGTGAAGGTCATTGATGGTACCCTCCCTATTAGAATCAGGTGTAGGATGTGACGTATGGTTTGTGGAAGGTGTTTCCAGTTCAGGAACCCAAGAGGTTTTAATCTGTGTTTCTCCATAAATAGGGATTTCTTTGTGAGGTGGAGGTGGTGATGCATCTTCCTCATCTGAAGTATTGAGATGTACAAAATCAAATTCCCACTCATGTGAGTCGGTCTCTAAGTTGCTTTCCAACATTTGATTACTATACCAAACTGAGATATCTTTTGAGTTAAACACTGCAGGTGTAATCAACTGATGTACCTTTGGAGATGGAATAGTTGGTGCTGCGGGGAGGATTATTGGGATTAGTGAATCTGATACTCAGAGTATAGACATTGTTGAATCTTCTATTTTTGATGGAATTATTAGTGTTGTTGATACTGTTGGGGGTTCTGATACTGCTAATGGTGTTGTTGATGCGGTTGCTACTGTTGATAGGGTTTTTGTGTTGATTGGTGGTATGATTGGTGTTGTGGATGGTATTGTTGGGATTCTCAACCTCATTGGGAAAGTTGTGTTGGTATTTTGGATATGTTGATATGGTTTTGTCATTGATGTCAACACTTGAGAAACACTTGGAGATCTTTGGTTATGTTCACTGGCATGATCAGTGACTTATGCACAGTCACTAGTATCTGGTTAACCGACAGGTTATATTGTTCACCGACACCGAGGATGATCTATTATCATCTAAACATTACTTGGTTATGTCGAAGACATCATTTGGACACTTGATCTTGGTGATTTGTTCATTGGTCTAATCGGGTTTGCATATTTGTTGTTACCAGTAAGTAGGTCTAGCATATGCACCAGCAAGCTTATCTATTCCAGATCAACACGACACGTTATGAAGATGATTTATTATTATTGTAAATGCATTGAGCCAACATCATGCATTACATATTGATTCATTTGTAATTGATTTTATTTTAATATCTTAGTGAACTGACCTACACATTTGGTCTTAGGTTTTGGTATATATGTAAGATCTTATTTATGAGATTGAGTGGTAGAGTGTGGAAAAGGATTGTAATAAGGTATATGCGAATATAAGCAGAGATATACATGCATACATCATTCAAGATTGAAGGAATGTTTGAAGAAGGCAAATTAGAGCTTAATCGACACTAAATCCGGCATATGAAGATGCTATTTTGAGCAGTACATTATCATTGGATTTAACCATCCAATTGTAGTCAGTGTCACTCCCATTTTGTGATTGAGCAGTGAGCTCTAGGCAGTTGGCCTTTCTGCATGTGTAGATTCCATATTGTACACACATACTATTTGCAGTAGTATCATCTGATTGTGGGTAAGGTTTCCCACCATGGTTTTTCTCCTTACAGGGTTTCCACATACAAATAACTGTGTTATGTGTTGTGTATGTTATTTGTCTTTCTGTTTCATGCATTAAACTTTACCGGTACTGCACTTAATTGTTAAACTGTCTAATATCATTAAAGTTTGGTTAAGTTAGTTTTGGTTTGTATTTATTAGACAACTGATTCATCCCCTGCCCCTCTCAGTTGCCTCTGGGACCTAATAATTGGTATCAGAGATTAGTCCTCTTTTTGTAGAAGTTTAATAACTTGAGGAGATCCAATGTCTACTAACTATTTCAGGAAGGATAGTTTGAAGCTTGATGGAACCAACTATGGTATATGGAAGATCAGGATGGAGACACATCTGAATTTCATTGGGAAGGACATATGGGATGTTACAAAGAATGGCTATGTTGTTCCTACTCAAGGTCAACCTATTCCACCAACCTTGGCTAAAGATGAGGAAAATGATTGCAAAGCAAGAGAAGCACTCTTGAGCGCATTGTCTGATCAGAAAATCATGGGATTATCAGATAGATCTATTGCTAAATCTATTTGGGATAAATTGGAAACTTTGAATGAAGGTGATACCACAATCAAAATTGCAAAACTAGAATGTTTCCGAGTCAGGTATGAAAATTTAAAAATGGAAGAAGATGAAAGGATTTTTGCTTTTATGGAAATAGTAAATGAAATTGTTTTGGGTATACAATGTTGTGGAGGAACCTTCAGTGAAGATGAAATTATTTCTAAAGTTTTAAGAGAATTTCCACCGACATACAAAATGAAAGTTACTGCTATTAATGAATTGAGAACAATGCCTAATACATCAGTATCTAGAGACACTTTGGTTGGAAAACTTTCAGCTTTTGAACTTGAGGAAGTTGGTCCTGTTGCTACTATTAAGACAAATTTAGCTTTCAAGGCATCATCATCATCTACAACATCATCATCATCATCTAAGAAATCCAATTGGAAAGCCTTTTATGCAAGAGAACTTGAAGAAATTAGAAAGGAGAATGAAGAACTAGAAGAACTTGAAGCACTATTTGCAAGGAAAATGCCTAAAGGTCTAGTTGGAAGTAAGTATGAAGGTAAAGCACCATTTAAATGCCTAACCCCGAATATCAAAGGTACAAATTTAAGAAGAATAGAGACAAATCATGTTACTATGTTGATGAAGGAGTTACTGATGATTCTGATGAGGAACTGACAGATAATGGATGGGATTTTGTTGCTATAACAGAAGATCAATCAACACCTACTATTCAACCAGTAGAGCAGGCCCTGGCAGCTAAAATTGAAGATAAGGATGAATGGATTATTGATTCGGGATGTTCACATCATATGACTGGTGATAAGAGTAAATTCTTAACCTTTCAAGAATACAATGGAGGTCTAGTAAGATTTGGAGATAACAAAGCTTGTTTGATCAGAGGAAAAGGCACTATGTCTTTTGATGGTAAGCATAATACTGATAATGTTTACTATGTTGAAGGTTTGAAGCATAATATTTTGAGTGTTGGTCAATTAGCTGAATAGGGATTTTAGTTACAAATCAAGAATGATAAATGCAAAATCATGAACAAAACTGTCTTAGAAATTGCAACCGATAATCAGACTAGAGGCAACATCTTTCATTTGAATAACAATGAGAAGACATGCTTGATTGAACATATTGATGAAAGTTGGCTATGGCATAAGAGACTAGGTCATGTAAATTTTGATTGCATTGTGAAAATCAGTACAACTAACGTAGTAAGAGATTTACCTAAGATTGTTAAGCCTCACAATCTGGTATGTAAGGAATGTCAATTTGGAAAGCAAGTTAGAGCTCATTTTAAGAGTATACCAGAAAAATCCAATGATATTCTTGAATTAATTCACACTTATTTATGTGGTCCAACAAGAACTAGAAGTTTATAAGGAGAAAGATATTTTATGCTAATCATTGATGATTATTCTAGAATGTGTTGGGTTACTTTTCTCAGGGAGAAATCAAAAGCTTTTGGGAAGTTCAAACTATTCAAGGTGATGGTAGAGAATGAAACCAGTAAGAAAATCAAATGCTTGAGATCAGATCAAGGAGGTGAATTCACATCTAAGGAATTTAATACATTATGTGAAGCGAATGGAATTAAAAGATAATTATAGGCACCTTGGACACCCCAGCAGAATGGAGTTGTGGAAAGGAAGAACCAAACTATTTTGGATGCAACTAGAAGCATGATATCAGAAGCCAATCTACCTCATGTGTATTGGAGAGAAGCAGTCAATACAATTATGTATACATTCAACCAAGTTCACATCAAAGGTGAAACCAGTAAGACCCCTCATGAACTATGGTTTGGTAATACTCCTACTCTTAAATATTTCAGAATATTTAGAAGTAAATGTTATATTAGAAGAGATGAGTATATTGGCAAATTTGATCCTAGAAGTGATCTAAGAGAAAATCATATAAATGTTTTAACAAGAGATTGCAGAAAAGTATTGAGAGTGCAAATGTGAAGATTGATGAATAGTTTAGAGATAATTCAAGGTACTTGGACTCTAAATTGATAGTTGAGATAATCACAAATGAACTTACTATGAGTACACTGGTACAGAATGTTGATCCACTCACACCGACATCATTTGAGAATTCCACAGTGACTGAAGAACAACAGCAAGTAAAAACACCCTAGTATGTAAGATTGAATCACTTTGAAAATCAGATAACTGGGAACAAGTATCAAAGTGTTATGACTAGAGGAAGACTGGAAAATGAAGAGGTATGTCTTATTTCTCAAATTGAACTAGCAACTATTAATGAGGAATGTAAAGATAAACATTGGATTAAAGCTATGGAAGATGAATTAGAACAAATTGAAAAGAATAACACATGGACATTAGTTCCCCGGCCTAAAACAAAAATGTAATTGGAACTAAATGGGTATTCAGAAATAAACTTAATGAAGATGGTAAGGTAATCAGAAATAAAGCAAGATTAGTGTGTAAGGGATATTTACAGAAAGAAGGAATTGATTACAATGAAACCTTTGCACCGGTAGCTAGAATTGAGGCAGTCAGATTATTCTTGCCTTTTGCAGCACACAAGAACCATAAAGTATATCAAATGGATGTTAAATGTGCATTTCTAAATGGAGATCTAGAAGAGGAAGTTTACATTGAACAATCTGATGGATTTTCTTTGACAAATGACAAAGATATGGTTTGCAGGTTAAGGAAAGCTTTATATGGATTGAAGCAAGCTCCTAGAGCTTGGTATGCTAGATTGAACAAATATCTTTTGAAGATTGGTTTCACTAAAGGTAATGTTGTCATCAATCTATATTACAAAGTGACTAATAATGACATCTTGGTTATAGAAGTTTTTGTTGATGATATAATCTTTGGAGGAGAAGATGGATTGTGTAAAGACTTTTCTAATAAGATGTAGGAAGAATTTAAAATGTCTATGATTGGGGAGATAAAATTCTTTTTAGGATTGTAGATCTCATAGACTGATAAAGGTATATTCATAAATCCATCAAAGTACTTGAAGGAATTACTAAAGAATTTGGCATTGAAAACTCTAAACTGATAAGCACACCTATGACTACAACTGATAAGCTATCTTTGAAGGATGAATCAACACCTATTAATCCGACAAGGTACAAGTCTATGATAGGAGGTTTACTATATTTGACACAAACAAGACCTGATATTATGAATGCAGTATGTATTGTTTCAAGATTTCAGAGTAATCCTAAGGAAAATCATGAATCAACAGTGAAAAGGATTTTCTAGTATCTACAAGGAACTACAAATATTGGCTTATGGTATCCTAGAGATGAAAACTTTGACTTATGCACATACACCAATGCAAATTGGGCAGGAGATGTAGATGATAGAAAAAGCACCATCGGTGGAGCATTCTTTCTTGGTAGCAGACTAATTTCATGGTTGATCAAAAACCAAAGTTGCATATCTTTACCAACAACAGAATCAGAATATGTTGTAGCAGCAACTAATTGTACACAGGTATTATGGGTTAAGCAAATGTTGAAGGACATAAAGGTAAAATGCAAGGAACCCATAATCATTTACTGTGATAATATGACAGCAATTGATATATCAAAGAAACTGGTATTTCACTCAAAAACTAAACATGTTTCTATCAAATTCAATTTTCTAAAAGAGAATGTTGAAGCAAAAGAAGTGAAATTGGTTTGTGTGAATACTAAAGAGAAGATTGCAGATATCTTTACTAAACCTTTGCCTAAGGAAACTTTTGAATATCTTATGGAGTAGCTTGGAGTTATACCCTCACCCATAGAAACTTAGATAGTTGGAGCATGGCATCAGACTGACAGAATTAACAGAGAAACTTTTTTTTCTGTCTTTGATGAGGAGAGCTACTTCTCAAGCAGAGTAGTTGGATAAATTGATAAGTTGGTATTATGTGATAAGTTCTTTGAACTGATTGTATTTGGTTTTGTATTGCTTTGGCATTTGATATCAAAGGGGGAGAGATATCTATGAAAAAACACTTTATTTCTGGGGGAGAGATTATTCCTAGGGGGAGAGATATTATGTATTTTGATTTCTGGTTGATGATCTCTTTGGGAGATTGTTAGTTTTTAGTTTTTGGCATTTCTGCTTTGGCGCTTAGATGGTTTTTCCATCTTGTGTTGCCATCAATGCCAAAGGGGGAGATTGTTGGTATTTTGGATATGTTGATATGGTTTTTTCATTGATATCAACACTTTTCAACATGATCAGTGACTTATGCATAGTCACCGGTATCTGGTTAACTGACAGGTTATATTGTTCACCAGCATCGAGGATGATCTGTTATCATCTGGAGATTACTTGGTTATGTTGAAGACATCATTTGGACACTTGGTCTTGGTGATTTGTTCATTGGTCTAATCAGGTTTGCATATTTGTTATTACTGGCAAATAGGTCCAGGATATGCATCGACAAGATTATCTATTCTAGATCAACATGACACATTATGAAGATGATTCATTATTATTGTAAATGCATTGAGCCAACATCATGCATCACATATTGATTCATTTGTAATTGATTTTATTGTAATATCTTAGTGAGCCGACCTACACATTTGGTCTTAGGTTTTGGTATATATGTAAGATCTCATTTATGAGATTGAGTGGTAGAGTGTGGAAAAGGATTGTAATAAGGTATATGCGAATATAAGTAGAGCTATACACACATACATCATTCAAGATTGAAGGAAGGTTTGAAGAAGGCAAATCAGAGCTTAACTGGTACTGAATCTAGCATATAAAGATGCTATTTTGAGCAGTTATTATCATTGGATTTAACCATCCAATTGTGGTCAGTGTGACTCCCATTTTGTTATTGAGCAATGAGCTCTAGGTAGTTGGCCTTTTTGCATTTTGCATTTGCAGACTTCATATTGTACACAAATACTATCTGTAGTAGTATCATCTGATTGTGGGTATGGTTTCCCACCATGATTTTTCCCCTTACAGGGTTTCCACATACAAATAACCATGTTATGTGTTGTGTATGTTATTTGTCTTTTTGTTTCATGCATTAAAATTTACCGATACGACAATTAGCTATTAAACTGTCTACTGAAATTAAAGTTTGGTTTACCGACAGTAAATTTTGGTTTACTGACATTAAGCATTAAGTTTGGTTAAGTTAGTTTTGAATTGTATTTATTGGACAACTGATTCACCCCCCCCCCTCTCAGTTGCCTCTGAGACCTAACTAGTTGGTGCAGTTCTTGGTGCTACTAATATAATTAAGGGTGGCCTCTTTAGAGTATTAGGCTGATATAGAGGTTTGCTGGGTTTCCCTTTGAATCCGAGCTTAGGAAGAGTCTCCTTTTGAAAGCCTAATCCAGTGTTATCTTTAGGCTTTAATTTCGGTTGTAACGGCTCGTGTCATCCTTGCTTGTAAGGTCCCAAAGCACTCTAATGATCATAGCCTATTATTTGCATAATGGTAAGGCCTTTTCCATATTGATCTGTGGGAAGCTTAGCTTGTGGGATTTCCATGGTGATAGGGTCTTTATAGATCCATTCTGCTAAGTCCTCATCTTTGGTCTCCTCTTCCTGACTCTTTCCAAGGATAAAAGGTGCCAAAGTGCATGCTGGCTTGACCAATGGTGTTTGAAGTAACCTTTGAGGCTGACCATAAGTTCTAGGGGAAGTGGGTAGTTGCCCAACACAAAAGAGTTGGCTTAGATTGTGCTCCCCAGGACCTTCCTCTGCCATTTTCATTTTTAGCTTCTCTTGCTTTGGTATAGTGGTGTTGGAACTGGAAAGAGAGGATGGACTAACATATGATGTGGAGGGGATAGCTTCTCTTTTGTTGGGAATGGTAATCTTTGGCTGATGACTGATATTGTTACAATATGCAAATGGATTTGCATCACCCAGGATTGTAATTTCTACACCGTTATGAGGAAACTTGATACACTGGTGATAGGTGGATGGAACGCCTTGCATGGCCTATATCCAAGGTCTTCCTAACAACAAATTATATGGCAAAGGAAGGTCTAGAACTTGACATATGATGTGCTTCACCACTGGGCCCACTCAGATTGGTAACACAACTGCTCCTTTTGAAGAATGCTCTGCATCATCATAGGCTTTTATAGTTATCTTTTTGTGAGGGTCCACTGATTCAACTGCATAACCTAATGCTATGACCAATTGTAATGTACAAATATTTAGGCCTACTCCATTATCGATCAAGACTCGCTTGATACTGTGTTGGTTGATAAATCCTTCAATATGGAGTGAGGTGCTATGAGATTGTTGGAAGGTTGTATTGTCGCTTTCAGAGAAAGTGACATGGTGATGACCTCAGATTACTAACAATAGCTTGAAATTGATCTATATTTAGATTGACAAGGACCAACGCCTCTTGGAGAGCTTGATCCAAGATTGTTTTATGAGATGGGGATAGGCGCAAAAGCTCTAAGATGGATATAAGTGAGAGCATATTATCTAATTGTTCCACAAGGTTATACTTCTTTGGGATGGAGGTTGTGCCCTGTGGAGCTTCTTTAATAGTGATCTTGCTATGATGCGTAACAATATTGTAGGTAGGGCTTGGATCTTTGATGGTAATGGTTGTAATTTGTTCATTGGCATCATATAGGTGATTCATAGTGTAATTATAGGTGACTCGCGTATAATCATTGGTATCTTTGTTTCATCCTAAAGTGGAAGGACCCCTTTGATCTTGTGATGGAAGCGGATTATTAAACATGAGATGATCATTATTTGAGGTTTTTGGGTTGTGTCCTTCAATTTCAATCTCTCCTTGATCAATAAGATCTTGAACAATATCTTTCAATCTATGACAGTTACTGGTTTTATGCCCTTTCCCCTTATGGAATTTGCAATGTTCATTATCTCTCCACCATGGAGGTTTGACCTGAGGCTCGTAATTAGATGTCTTTGGTAAGGTCATCAGATTTGAAGAGACCAATTGAAGTAACACTGTTTCAATAGGTTCCCCTAAGGGAGTGTATGTATGTTTTGGTTTATAATTTTGCTGTCGTTGTCTCGGTTCCTCTTGTGTTGCATTGCATCCTTTATTTTGCAGAGGGGCAACCGTGTTGTTTTTAGGAGGGGGATTCTGGCCTGCAAATCAGACCAAAGGTTGTGCACTCTTTATAGTCATTGCATCTACAACCCCATCATTGATGATGTTTTTGTTTTTATTCTGGAAGTTGGGTTTATCACTGTTAAAGTGTGGGTGAGGGCGAGGACCTTCTTTTGGTTCATTGTATATCTTGATAAGTCCCTTTTTAGTGATGGACCATTCACATTTTAACCCCTGGGTGATCATGTTAGAAAAGGATTTTGTGCCCTTCATGTCTAGGTGGAATTCCATTTCATCGTTCAAGTTGGAAATAAATTATTCCACTAGCTCTTGTTCAGGTAGATGAAGAGAACGCCTACTAGATAGTTGTCTCCACCGTTGCAGGAAAGCTGAAAATAGTTCCCCTGGTTTTTTCTTGGTGTTACATAGATCTGCCATGGTGACATCACGTTTTATGTTTTGTGAATAATGTGCGATGAAATTTTGGACTAGTTGTTTGAATGTCCTAATGCCGCCTATTAGTCAAGAAAACCATTGTGTGGTTGTCCCTCCCAAACTCTAAGGAAAGAGGCGCATTAGATATGCGTCTTCATATGCCACTTCTAGGAAAGCTATGTGAAATTCCCTAACATGATCTCTAGGGTCTCCTTTTCCCTGATACTTTTCAAACTTAGGTGTTTCAAACCCTCGTGGAAAAGGTGGCATATGTAGATTCCTATCAAAGGGATAGGGAAAAATATCATTAAGTGAAAACTGGGTAGTTTTCACACCACTGTGGAGTTGTTGGGCTAGATTCTCGACTTGTTGCCTCAACATGTTAATGTCACTAGGAGGAGGAGGAGGTGGGGGATTTCTTTGATTAAGGTCATATCTGAAATTATCTCGACCTCTTCCACCCTCATTACAACTATGGTGTTCTGATGCTTGCCATAATTGTCTGGTATCAAAATCGGAGGGTAGTTTGGCTCCCTCTTGAGAAAGTCTTAAAAAGTGAGCATCAAAGTTGTTTTTGAGGATTTCATCAAAAAGTTGATTGAAGAGGGGGTTGTGTTGTGCCCTTTCTATTTCTTCAGGAGTGGGAGTACTAGGATTTTCAGCATTTGCATTTACTCCAAGGGCTTCTTGGAAATCATTGAGATTTTCCTCCTCTTCTAGTTGTCTAGTCCTTGATCTAGTTTGACCCATTTTGTTTGAAAGTTGTTGTTGAAGTTTGGTGAAAATGATTATGAGTTGGTGATGGAATGAGAGATAAATGTTTGGTGAAGTATTTAGGATATGGATCTCTAACACTAAAGGTTTGATGTTACCAAATTCCTCTGATGAATTGCTTGTTGTGTTTGTTAACAATGTTTGATATGATAAGGTATAGTAAGGTCTGAGATGTGTTACAGACCAAGCTATTTAGTAATGAGAGGATGCACTCATAGACTAGTTTTAACCTACGTAGAAATGTCTCTTAGGATGAGTTTATCCTAGATGTAGAGACACTCTAAAAAGTGATGTGCTGTTTTGATTCAAGCAATATCTAAAAAGAATTTAGGACAAGACCTTTTTTATGTTTCGAGAGTTGGAATGAATTGATGATGTATGAATGTGAGAATGGATGGGAACTTCAATAAAAACTTTGTGTTACAAATGGGACAAATTATTCCTCTTCTCTCTTGGGGGTTGGTGGTTCTTCTCGAGCTATGTTATATGTAATGCAAATGTCTAGAAAGAAGGTAGGGTTGATTTTTCCTCCCTTGTTTTTATGATAACTCAAAGCTCTCTATTGAGTAAAAGCTCCACAGTTCAAAGACTCTTGATCAAACTTGTTGGATTTTCCTTGAAGATATAGATGTATATGATGCAAGAAGGCTCTGTGTGAGACAAAAATTGTCTATTGAGATAGAAAAATTTCCTTCTTTTGATGAATGCCTTTGAGCTTAATGGTCTTTTCTTCAAATTGATATGTTGATGAAGATTCTTCTTTCTCAAAATGTGAAGGATGGTCATATAATTTGATATCTTGTTTGCACTTTGTTTGATTTTTGCCAAATGTTGGTCTTGAAATTTGGGTTGGATGAATACTTGTTTTTGAATTGTTTTTTATTTTCTTTGACAAGAAAATAGAGCAAGCACACAAACACAATAATGTTGCCTCAAAAGGCACAAATAAGTGTGGGTCTAAATCAACCCAATCTTTGAAATTTTTGACCCCTTTTCAAATGTTTTTGTGTATGTTTTTCTAAAACCTAAAGTCAGCTCAATTTATCATTGGTTTGACACAAAATGAAGATACTTCAAACACATTTTATCCCTAAGGTCAAATGGCCAGTTGTGATAATTTCAGCCCACATCTTGATATTTATTCAACTTTGGTACTACATACCTTATGAAGCCCACCGTAGCAGGTAAGGATGTGATATACTAAGTCTTGCGCGAGCATAATAGATAGATGATCCCTATGATGGGGGAGTCACCACTTTTATCAAGCTACAAGTAGCTTTTCAAAAAGCCATGTTTCTACTCAAGGAAATATGTATGGTGAGTATCTTGGGAGAAAAACCATCTATGCTCTTGCACTATCCTCAATTAATAGAACATGTGGGTTTCTATATAAAAAGGTGTCTAGTAATTTTTTATGTTTTTGAACATAAGTTCATTCTGCAGTGACTCACTTAAGAGCTTTGTAAATTGTGGTGGGGCCCATATGTCCTTTCGGAAAGTTACACTATAGGAGAAACTATACCCAAGGCTACAACTTTCACTCACACCTGATTTCTATAGCGGCTTGAAGGATTTACCACGCGAGGTCATTCCCAAGAGTAATGTATCTCTTGGCAGGCCTCTCTTAAAAAGATAAAATTTTGAGTGTCACAAACACTTTTCTCTTGCACCTAGGACCACGAAAGCCAAGGGAGAGGATAATGTGTTTTGGAAGTAGGACCACTTGACAAAATTTTCACAAGTGTGCCAATCACCACAAACACTTGTTCTTTTTAACCAAAATATAGCAATGTGATCTAGCTATTTGGAGATGTTGCTCCAACAATCATGGTGTTATTTTTAACTTTAAAGACAAATTGTTTTGTAGTCTAAGAACTTGAAATCTTGGTCAACTGATTTGAGAACACATTTTTCTTGAAGTAAATCGATTGAAATTTGAAGGAAAAATGGTTTGTTCTTTTTAGACTTGCCCAAAACGAAGTGTGGATTGTGATTTCTTTAAGTTGATGCAAGAAATAAAATTTGTTTTATTGGTTTTAAGCACCAAAATAAAGATTGCTCCTATCTTGCAAAAATAAATTTTGTTGGTTTTTGAATTTGTGGTTCTTTTTACCTTGACGACTGAGATTCTTTTTACAAGCCCAAATCAAAATGTGTGATTCTTTTTAAGAGCCCAAAATTGAAATGTGAAGTTTATTTAAACTAAAATAAAAAGTGAATTCATTTTAAGCCAACTATGAAAAAGTTAGTAAAAAAGTAAATTTACTTCCTAATCTAATTTAAAAAACCTGCACAAAGAGATAAATAGTTAGTAAAAATGATTATGGTGGGCTTCTACAAGCCTAAATTTTGATTTTTCAGTTACAAAAAGTATTTTTTACAACTTTTTGTTACAATAGCACTACTCTGTGTGAAAACAAAAGCGCTATTTAACATGAAAGTGCTAAATAATAATTGAAAGTGCTAAATAACAATTGAAAGTGCCAAAAGAAGCACACACGCGCTAAAATAGAGACGAAAGTGCTAAAAGAACTCTGTCAAACAGTGAGCTGAAAGTGCTTAACTGGGAACGATAGCACTATTTAATGGCCAATAGAGTTAAAAGAAAGACGATAGTGCCAGTTGAGAGACAATAGCACTAAATTACCAACTTTCGAAGACACTAGAGCGTGAATAAAAGCGCTAAATCGTGACTTGTGTGTCAATTAAAACATACAAAATTTAGTAGTTTTCAAAAAAAGAAGATATCGGGGGGTTGCGTCATTGATTCACAACGGGTTCACCAAATGATGCTCTGCAAAAAGGATGGTTAGAATAACAAACACAAACAAATAAGCAAGAAACCAATCGTTAGTGTTAGAAAATCAGAAATCAAACACTATCCTAAGCAAGCATATCAAGAGAGACACTAAAAGAAAAATAGAGAGCTTAACAAAGAAAATAAATTCTCTAAGACATCTCCAAATTCCCTCCACCATTCTTGTAGCTTCTTCTCCCTTGTTCCTCTCCTCTCCAAGTTCCCAAATGAGTGTAACTCTCAGTAGCTTTGTGCACTATTCTGGATGTCTTATGGAGGTTCAAGATTGTAAATGCTTTAAACTATGCAATGCAGGTGTAAAACAAACTAAATATGAGATATTATGTAATTAACTAAGATTAATTTTAGCCCAAAATGACAATGTGAGTTATGCTAGAATTCTCTCTAAAATTCACTATAAGTTAGATGCATACAAGTTTTTAGGATCTGGTTTATGAAGAAATGAGCTCTATTTATAGGTAAAATGGAGCAATGGATGGTTGAGATTGAGTAAGGGTTAGGATTGAGGGGTTTATGATCTATGTGAGGGCTTTCAACCCAATCTCAGGATGACAAATGTCAACAAGAGATGGGTTGAGAGGAGAAGGAATAAGCATTAAATGCTTGACATTACTTGAGGGTTAACTTGGGAGGTAAGGTTAATGTTGAGTTGAAAGAATAAAGCCATTATCCAATAAATAATGTCTTTATCCAATGGATAAACTCTTGTGCAAGAGTTAGTGAGGATAACCATGGTCAAAACAATAAATGCTTGAAGAGACCCATGAGTCAAATGGAGGTTGAGTTAGAGGTAAAGTCTCTAACCACGAGGGAAAGTGGATTTAACCATAAATGGTTATGTAAGAGCCATTAGTGGTTTGGAAGACTTTAGGGGTTAGCTTGTTGAACATATAAAGCATTAAATGCTTTTCAAAGACTTTGAAGGCTTTGAGAAGTGACTTCAAGTTTCTTAGGAATGCAACAATGTTTAGGAGATGGATTAGGCTAATTAGGAATGATTAGAAAGTGGTTAGAAGGGTCTAGAAGGGGATTTAGGATTGCAAGTGGGTTTGGTGGGTGAGGGAAAATAGGATTTAAATTAAAATAAAATTAATTTATTTCAATTGTGGTTGCAACTTGCATTTGTAGGAGAATGCAAGTGGGGGAGGATTTAATGATTTAAATAAATATTTTATTTATTTATTAAAAATAAATAAGATACTACATAAATAAGATTTATTCATTTAATTGATTGTGAATTTGGTTAAATGAATGAATTAAAATAAATTAAATAATTTATTTAATTAATAGGAGAATGTTTGAGGATGAATTAATTAACTGTTAATCTAATTAATTGTTGGCTAGTGGGTTTATTAATCAAATAAATAGAAAATATTCATTTAATTAAAATGGACAGATTTATGTGACTACAGTTAGAATTTGTAGCGTCCTAAAATTGTGACACTTGCAATTTCGAATGCATTTCGGTCTTCACGATGGCGACGCAACACGCAACCTGAATGGAGACCCTGAAACTTGCTCACGACACTGAAAACTGCATTTTTCAAGCACCCTGGCCTGAACCTCCTTGCACCCTGCTGTCCTGGGAGGTGGGACCAGAGCGCCCAATGCCCTGGTCCCCAAGACCATGGCGCCCAGCGCCCTGGTCCCTGGGTCCTATTTTGGGCCCGGTCTCCTAAGGGGTCTCGGGTCTTTTTGTTTGCAATTTGGAAATTAACTTTCCTGGTCGGCCTAAGGTCGAAAAAATCAGTCTATCAGCCCTAAATGACAAGTATATAAACTACATTTTTCTCTCTCATTTGGGGGGAGAAGGACATATGTGTAAAAGCGTGAAAACTATACTCAAGCATTCAAGCATTCCTTCAAGCAATTGATCATTTCAAGTCTCCATTCAAGGCTAAGTGTTGCATTCAAGACAAGGATTCAACCATTGAAGAGGAGATCATATACTACATGTTACATACAACATACAACATAAAACATCTAAACCTTCGCACATAAGGATACCAACATCCTTAGAACAAGGTATTAGTACTTGTTTTACAGTCATTTACATTTACAGCTCTTGCTCATTTCTTGGTTAATTCCAAAACCGGGGTTTGACCTAAAGGCAAACCCCTAATCCCTAACCCCCCAATCGTCTTCACTTTTCTATGTGTAGGTTGCAGGTACGCGGCTGAAATTGAAGATCTGGAATCCTTGTGCAGAGACGAACAGATCCCCCTTCGTTTCGCGGATTTTTCGGAGGACCGTGGTGCCGGGCGCCATCGTCCCGACAAATTTTGCTCAAATTTGCAGGACAGCACTGTATCGACATTTTACTGCTAATTCCAGGTCCGCAGCTTCATACTGTATTCCTATCTTAGTTTATAAGAGAATCTTTATCACTTTCTATGCATGCTTAGCTTAATTCTTCTATCAACATTCTTTACAAAAGAGGGTAGCCTTGCTGTCTTAACCCTTGAAACACATTTAGCATCCAATCTTGCATTGTGTGGGATTGGATCTTGTGGGTTTCAACCCCTCTTTTGAATGTAAAGTCTCTCCCCTAAGTGAAAACCATCGAATCCTAGCGAACCTCCCTTCTCTCTCCTCGGAGTTGGAAGAGGGGAGAACAACTAGGGTTCGATCATGATTTTCTGCTTTACATTTTGGTGAACCCGACGTGAACATCCTTTCTGATTTTTCATGCTTAGATCTGAAAAATTGATTACATTTCCATGTTTGATCTTTTGTAAAATTTTAGAGGTGATTGCATAAAAACCCTAAATTTTCTTTTTAGTAATTGAACTTGTGAAATGTCTAAATGTTAATGCTTGTTTCAGATCTGCCCTTCTATTACAAATTATCAATTCATATTTGTGCTTTAATTCTGAAAATTAAGTGGTTAAGTGTCAAAACCCTAATTTTTGAAACCCTCTTGATTCAACCTTTGTCCGACAATTTCACTGATCAAAACATCTCCAAATCAGCCGTAACTTTGGATTCCGCAATAAAATCACAATATCTTTCATCCCTGAAAATTTGGAAAAAAGTTGCGAGGACCGTGGCGCCGAGCGCCATCGTCCCTGACATTTTTTCCGAAATTTCGGGAGCGAGATCTTACTGTGTTTTTCTGCTAAAATTCAGAATTTTGGCTGATTTTATCAATTATAACACCTTCAAAATTACAGTCAAAGTTGGTCTTGTGATTGCTTGGATTAAGGCTTCTAAACATTCAAAAATCATTGAAATTGAAATTTTGTGTCAAAATTGTGTTCTTACTGTCCTAAATCTGAAAAGTGTGTTATCATTCATTAAAAATTTCAGTGCTTTATTCAAATTCTTGCAATTTGTGACTTTTGAAATTAAGTGCTTAATTACAACAACTTTGATTTCCGCTTTCAAAATTGAATTTTGCATGAAATTGAGTCAATTTTCAAATTTCAAAATTTGCATTGCTCTTGACATTCCCTCTAAAATCATAAAATTCAAAATTTTAGTTTCCCTCTCTTTTTCAAAATTCAAATTTTGCATTTTTCGACAATCTTGGTAGGGTTCAATTTCGAGATCGCAACTTTAATTTGGCCTATCTACAGATCGTAAAATCACTCAATTTTTTCAGATTAGCTCTAAAATCATCATACCTTTCATCCCTGCAAATTTCGAAAAAAGTTGCAAGGACCGTGTTGCACTCCGGGCGCCACGGTCCCGGACATTTTTTCCGAAATTTCGGGAGACTGTTGTGATTGCATTTAACAGCTTAAATCCAGAAGATTGGCTGATTTTACTGAAAATTGCTACCTCTAAATTCAAAATCTTCTCTCTCTTTCTAGTGCATGAGTTTTACAACAATAAGCCCTACTTACACTATTCCCGTTAGACGAAGCCGTAGAATTAAGTCTTTCCAAGGTTTAACTACTGAGGAGATGGAACCTAATTTGAATAGCCTTTTTAACGAGGACATGGGTAATTCCTCTAATCCTCCTAATGATGAAGAAGCTCTCCATGAGGTTTCTGAAGAACAACTTTCAAAATTGGATAACCAATTTGACGATTTTCGACAATGGATGTCTCAAGAATACCCTGATAGTCAAGCTCTTCCTTTAATTGAGGGTCTAAAACGTATGCTTCAAAGTGATAAGAATGGAATTGATATTTTGCGTGGTATTGCACACATTGTGGATTCGAATGTGATGCCTATGAAGAGTTGTGCTGAAAATTTGGGTTATACACAACCTCCTACTCAAGTCAATCATTCTATTCCTTTGACAACTCCTATTGCTAGTATACCTACCTTTACATCAAACATCATGGCTACTTCTATACAAGACATTCCTCCCGTGATTACCAGTCATGGGGGCAATCCCTCTTCTTCAGTTAACCCTCTTCCTTCATTCAATCCGACTTCTTCATTCATTCCTTCAATGAGTGTCCCTATTATATCTCCACAAATGAACATGACGCAAGGGGGCAATTCATTTAACCATTCTATTCCTCCTTGTAGTGTTCCTCCTGTCCAATCATCTCCTATGACTAATTATCATAGAGTCCCACCACCTTACTCTTTACCTTCTTTCAATAACATAACACCTCCATCTCAATCTAACACATCTAATATGAACTCTTCGACCGAAGCGACCATTAACAATCTAGCACAAACTATGTCTTCTTTACAGCAACAAATTGCCTCTATGAATCAATCTAAGTTTAGTGTGCCCACATTTGACGTGGCGAGCCCACTTTCTCTTGACATTGTTCGAGCTATCCCTCCTAAACATGTTGAAATCCTGCATTTGGAACTTTATAATGGTAAAGGAGATCCTCTAACACATGTTAAGACTTTTCAAACAATATGTACCGATTTTGCTTATGACCAAAGGTTGCTTGCAAAACTGTTTACTAGAACATTAAGAGACAAAGCCCTACAATGGCATTGCTCGTTGCCTTCCTATTCTATTACTTCTTTCGAACAACTTGTAAATGCTTTCATTCAACAATTTCAAAACAATATAAGTCCTAAAGTTACTTTGATTGATTTAATGCATTGTAAACAAGGTGTTAAAGAAAAAGTGACTGATTTCATTGGTAGATATAAGCAGTTGTATGCTCAAATTTCTTTTCCAGTGCCTGACAATGATATTCAAAGAATCTTTATTTCTAATTTACAAAAAGATATTCGAGACAAACTTCTGTTTTCTGAGTTTACTTCTTTCCAACAGTTGTGTGCCACTCTTCACAATTATCAACTGACTGTGAGTCAAATGGAACAATCACATCCTATGGCTCCGAGTGATAAGGGTGATAGCAGTCAACAACCATTTGGGAAGTTTAAACCGAACAGAGATTCCATCAAATTCAATGAAAACATCATCAACAACAATGTGAATGCAGCATCAGGTGTGCCTCCTATTTCTAAATTTTTCAAGAAAGAAAGAAAGTATACTCCTTTGAATGAATCATTGCATAGTATTATGAATAAGTTATTGGAACAAAATGTGCTTACTCTTCCTCCTATAAGACAAATTGATCCTGCAAAGATTACTTCACCTTATTTTGATAACAAATCTTTTTGTCAATTTCACCATCAGCCTAGGCATGATACTGGAAAATGTTTTTCTTTAAAGGGTAAAATTCAAGATTTGATTGATAACAATACTATCTCTGTTTCTGGAGTGAATGATAAAGGCAACACATCTGTAGCTCCTCCTAACCAAAATCTTCAGATTTTCACTGATCCATTGCCTTCTCATACCTCTAATGCAATTGAGGCTAATGATTCCTCTCTCTCATCTGATGGTCTTGTGTCTATGACTCCGAATGTGATTAACTTTGTAGAGCAGCAAGAAATCCCTAAAGAACCTTCCATCACATTTGATTCCAGTGAAACCATTAGGGCACCTGATGGTCCTTTATATATAGTTGCAAAAGTCAAGAATACACCTTGCCGTGGAGTGCTTATTGATCCTTCGTGCATGATTAATGTTATTACTGAAGAATTCCTTTTTACTTTGCAATTGAATCAAGTGATTTATGACAAAACAGATGTGATTGTGAAATTATTTGATGCATTTTCTTCTCCTGCAATTGGTTCTATTACATTGCCTATTGAGGTCCATAACAAATCTCTTGATGTGAACTTTGCTATTATTCCATCTTCCGAACAATTTCGTGTGAAGCTTGGCTATCCTTGGCTATCTTCCATGAAAGCTATTGCTTCTCCTATTCATAAGTGTTTGAAATTTCCCCATAATGGTGAAGTTGTTACTGTCAATCATAGTCTCTTTAAACCAGCTGAAAGAACTTCTAGCGTTCCTATTGATTACTTTTGGCCTAAACAATTCCAATCTCTTCCTCCGCGAAGTGATCATCTTTTCAAATCTTATCAAAAGTGGAAAACATATATGATCCTATCTCTAAGTGTACCTAGAACACCTAAACTTGATATTCCTATCATTCTTGAGAAGGAAGTTCTTCCTTTGAAAGATAAAACTAATGTCTTTCCTCAAGAAGATTCCCAACCCATCCCTATGGATGTGACTATGTCTATGCCTAATAAACTTCCTAAGAGTAGACCTATACCTCCTCGTCATGATGGACTTGGTCTTCTCCGTAAACCAAATATTTTTCCCTTATATGGAGCAGTTCCTCCTCCTTCTTTTTATAGAGAAAAGAGACCTTCTTCTTCTCCTATTATCCAGCCTAAAAGACCACAACCTAAACACCCAAGTGCTAAGGATGAGAACATTCCTCCTCAATCTTCTCCACTTCCTACTAAGACTAGACGAAATCGTTCTGCACATGAACGCCGACGAAAGCGTCGTCTTAGGGCTCAAGCAGCCGCTTCTCAAACTTTGCAATCTCCAAAAACACCTTCAACAAGCATTATTCCATTTTCTCCTCAGCCGGAAATTGAGCCGAAATCTCCTAAACATAAGATGCATGATGGTCTTGATCCTGTGCGAGTTAAAGATCCTATTTTTATAAATCTTGATGATGATATGGATGAAAATGTTATTCATGATGAAAATGTTACTCCTCTTGCTTCTGATAGTGAATATGAACTTGTTGATGTTGATAACCATTTATCTAATGAATTTTCTAAAGCACTTATCCTAGCTCCTAGACAAGAACACCGCGGCTTGGGACATAGCCCTTGTTTGGATCTTGTGATAGCTCCATCTGCTGTGTTGGATGTTCCTCCTCTAGCGTGTTCCCTGCCTTCCCGAAACATTGATCAGCAAGATCGGGGGGTAGATGACGTGCTAGACTAGTTACATTAGCATAGCAGATTTTTTCCTCCTCTCTTTTGTTACTTCTTCTATGTGTTATTCTCATTCTTCTATTTGTTGTCCTTAGTGTTGTCTACTTGAGGACGATGCAAAGCATTGAGATCTCTCGGTCTCTCTCATGTTGACTCAAAAGACACATGTGTTCCCTTCTTCTAGGTGACCTTCCTTGATTGGGGAATGAAGAACAATTATGCATACATACATATGATATATATACATGAATTATCATACAGCATACTGACCCCGAGGAAAGAGAAGTCACCTTGTGCTTTGTGTTTTGTGTCTATTATCCTTGGGTTTATCTCGCACTTGGGGGCTAAATCCTTGCGATAACGTGCTCCTTTCCTTTCTCATTCTTATATGTATCACTACGTTAAAACAATCACCCCCGGTGAGGCGTGTGCGATCGCTTTAACGTAGGGGGGCATACATCCCGTTCATATCTTTTCAAGATACTTGAAAATTTCTTGGCAAATTTAACCTTGCCTTGAAAATTTTTGATATCTTTCTTGCATGACTCATAGTGAGGGAACCTTACTATTGACAGTCATGGTTCTTCCTCGTGATCTTCCCTTTTACTTTGTCAATCGAAGTCGTAAGATCCTTAGTCCACTGGGGGCTTGGTGTATCTTGCCTCCTTGACGTGGTGAAAGTCTTTCAATGTTGTTTCCTTGTACTTTACCGGAAGTATGAGCATACATACTCCCACTAAAGTGGGGGCTAAATGTAGCGTCCTAAAATTGTGACACTTGCAATTTCGACTGCATTTCGGTCTTCACGATGGCGACACAACACGCAACCTGAATGGAGACCCCGAAACTTGCTCACGACACTGAAAACTGCATTTTTCAAGCACCCTGGCCTGAACCTCCTTGCACCCTGCTGTCCCGGGAGGTGGGACCAGAGCGCCCAGCGCCCTGGTCCTTCAGGACCAGGGTGCCCAGCGCCCTGGTCCCTGGGTCCTATTTTGGGCCTGGTCTCCTAAGGGGTCTCGGGTCTTTTTGTTTGCAATTTGGAAATTAACTTTCCTGGTCGGCCTAAGGTCGGGAACATCAGTCTATCAGCCCTAAATGACAAGTATATAAACTACATTTTTCTCTCTCATTTGGGGGGAGAAGGACATATGTGTAAAAGCGTGAAAACTATACTCAAGCATTCAAGCATTCAAGCATTCAAGCATTCCTTCAAGCAATTGATCATTTCAAGTCTCCATTCAAGGCTAAGTGTTGCATTCAAGACAAGGATTCAACCATTGAAGAGGAGATCATATACTACATGTTACATACAACATACAACATACAACATCTAAACCTTCGCACATAAGGATACCAACATCCTTAGAACAAGGTATTAGTACTTGTTTTACAGTCATTTACATTTACAGCTCTTGCTCATTTCTTGGTTAATTCCAAAACCGGGGTTTGACCTAAAGGCAAACCCCTAATCCCTAACCCCCCAATCGTCTTCGCTTTTCTATGTGTAGGTTGCACGTACGCGGCTGAAATTGAAGATCTGGAATCCTTGTGCAGAGACGAACAGATTCCCCTTCGTTTCACGGATTTTTCGGAGGACCGTGGCGCCGGGCGCCATCGTCCCGACAACTTTTGCTCAAATTTGCAGGACAGCGCCGTATCGACATTTTACTGCTAATTCCAGGTCCGCAGCTTCATACTGTATTCCTATCTTAGTTTATAAGTGAATCTTTATCACTTTCTATGCATGCTTAGCTTAATTCTTCTATCAACATTCTTTACAAAAGAGGGTAGCCTTGCTGTCTTAACCCTTGAAACACATTTAGCATCCAATCTTGCATTGCGTGGGATTGGATCTTGTGGGTTTCAACCCCTCTTTTGAATGTAAAGTCTCTCCCCTAAGTGAAAACCATCGAATCCTAGTGAACCTCCCTTCTCTCTCCTCAAAGTTGGAAGAGGGGAGAACAACTAGGGTTCGATCGCGATTTTCCGCTTTACAGAATTGTGCATCTCTTTAGCTCTAGTGGATGTTATTCCTTCTAGTTGCTAAGGGCCTTTGTTTTCTATTTCAAGAATGTTAATTGTTAATCTAGGAAACAATGACTTTTTCTTTATAGTATTCTTTTTGTTGTCCCTTGATAACTCTTTTTTTGTTTTGACAACCTTGTAATAGCCTTTTGTTGTTCATTGTTATTTCTTTGATGTAATTTTTTTTAAGCTTCTCTAATTTAAAAAAGCATTTAGAACATAATATTTATTAGAGATATATATTTAAGTATCCCTACATGAACATTAATAAAGTTTATTAAGAATTATAATATAATAATGTTTCCTAGTCATGTTATTTAGGGGTGATTTATATCTTATTATTTTATAAGTATTAATTGGTTTTAATAATTCAAGTTAGAAATTGGGTTAAAAGTCACCAAGCTTAGTTGATAATTATATCAACAATATATCTGAAGATTTTATCTTAAAATAGAAAAGATACATTGTAAATGTATAAAATTATAATACATATGCTTTGTTGTGCATTTTGTTTATGTGGAGACAACTATAAGGTATGAGAGGTTTATTGGAGTGTATTGTAAGGATCTATAACATTAGGTGATGCCTTTGTAAAAAAAAGGGATGTAGATAATATAAAAGTTGAGTTCTTGATATGTTTGTATTGTTACAAATATTATATAAAGTTCTCTCTTATTATAAATAATGTTTGTGGTACTTGTATACAAAAAAAAAAATCCATGTATATGCTATGCAATGTGTTGATCTCTATGTATGTTATAATGTCCCAACCTAACTCTATTTAAGTTAATGTCATGGTTTCAAAGTCTATTTACGTAGTAATAATCATTTTATAGCTAGCTAAGGAGCATGAGAAGTACCAAATTACAAAAGAAAATAACAATTACATCAATATATGTACATTGAGATTAAATCATAAATTAAAATTTATTATACAATATTAAAATCAAACTCCTTATTGTCAAGCATTTTTTTTTTCTATTATTCCACATCATATTCCTTTTATAAATAAAATACAACCTTCTACATTGACCTAAGAACCATGTTTCATTAATTTAACAAAGTGTATGTGTAGAGTTAAAAAATGCATACCCTTTGCAATTTCACCTACATTTTGCTACCTACTTTAGTGTCCATTCCCCTAGCATATGTGTAGGATCATTTCAACCCTTGCATTAGCCTTTACCATCTAAGGATGCTTAGGGTCCTTTTTAATGACTACCTTTTTCTATTACTTTTGCATTAACTATGTGTTTCTCTCATCTCCCTCTATTTTTTAGCATCATTTGTCTAGACACTAGTGTGTAGCGTGGACACATGTATGTCGCATTAGCATTCCATTATATTTTATTGTTTGAAGGTCATTTTTGAGATTTTTTCTACTTTTCACCTACCTACCTTAGTGGAAATTGCTTGGAATGTTCCAAACCCTTTGTTTTGCTCATCTTCTCACTTTTAAAACCATCGTTTAATTCCACACAATCTCCCTTAGATGTGTTGGACATTGTTGCTGCTAGGATATGTTGTTGTCATTGATGTCAACATATTCCTTAGATTTATTGCTTCAGTGATTGCAAATTGGTTTATTGGGATTTTGATTTATTGTATGGAGTATTTCTAGTATCATTATATTCTTCTGTATTGGTTTTGGTGATCCAGAAAGCTTAACTGATCATATCATATGATCCGGTTTAGAGTTTTTTTTTCTGATTTGTGCTTTGAAAAGTTCGGTATTTCCTCTGGTATACTCTGGTGTGATCAGATAATTGAGCTGAGATTTTGGGAGATTGTTTGGGATGGTCTTGTGTATCTTCATTTCAGATGGTTCATGATTTGGTGTTGCGCAAGTTATCTTTCTTTGTGATAGTTGTTGTTGCTTGTTTCAAATGTTGATCAATAAAGATTTGATAAGTGGTGTTGGTACAACTCTTACTGATGATTCTAACATGATTTCTGGTGTTTCCTAAGTATCTCCTATTTTTTTTTATGATCCGCATTAATCATTGTGCATGTTCTTGGTGATTTTTCTGAACCGGTGATATTCTTCATGTTATGCGGTTTTCCTGGTGGTGTAGTGTGTTGTGGTTGATCTTGGCATGACTACCGGTGGTGTTGGGAATTTGGAAATTTGATTTAGGTCCATGTTATGTCATGCATATCATTATATTAGTCTATTGGTTGATCTTTTTATCGTGTGATGTAATTTTGTAATTGTGAGTTGAGGGTTTAACCGACCTTGTTGTCAAGGTTGATGAATTGTATAAATAGGTGATATAGTCATGTAATTTATGTATAAAATATTGTTTCTGCATTATCAGAGAGTGGCATACAAGTGAATCATCCTTCGACATTGTGATTGAGCAAAAAATGGTGTTGCAAAGCAGACAATTCTGCTTAACCGGAACTATCATCAAGAATTTGTAGATGCTATTATTACAATTCATTCCCTCTAGATTGTAGTTAGAATCTTGGTGTAAGTCAGTGAGACTTACTCGATGGTTGTAGCCTTCCAGATTATTATATTTGAGTAGTGAGCTCTAAAACAATGTTCCTAAATGCTAGTGCATTCCCCATTGTAATATTTTCACATAGTATTGCAGAGTATTATCTTATTATGGGTAGGTTCCCACCGTGGTTTTTCCCTTAACCGGGTTTTCCACGTCAAAATATTGGTGTTGTGTGTTGTGCTATCAATTTTATTATCTTTGTTGTTGTTGTAGTTTATTATATTTGTATTTGTGGTTGAGTTAATATGGGTAGGTTCCCACCGTGGTTTTTCCCTTAACCGGGTATTCCATGTCAAAATATTGGTGTTGTGTGTTGTGCTATCAATTTTATTATCTTTGTTGTTGTTGTAGTTTATTAGATTTGTATTTGTGGTTGAGTTTGTAGATCTGGTAGAAAAATGATTCACCCCCCCTCTTAGTTGAAAACTGATTCACCCCCCCTCTTAGCTTTTTCTCATTGTTTTTGCTAACAATTGGTATCAGAGCTAGATCCTCTGAAAGAAGCTTAACCACTTGAGGAGATCTAGGATGGCAACTGGAGGTGTTATCATTAAGAAGGAGAGTCTGAGATTTGATGGAAGTAACTATGCTATATGGAAGAACTAGATGAAGGTGCACTTGAGATGTGTTGGAGAACATTACTGGAAGATTACAAAGAATTCCTATTATGTTCCTCCGAATGGACCAGTTACTACAGATGAGATTAAGGAACCTGAAAATAACATTAGAGAAAAGGAAGCATTGCT
This sequence comes from Cryptomeria japonica, assembly GCF_030272615.1. Lineage (NCBI taxonomy): Eukaryota > Viridiplantae > Streptophyta > Pinopsida > Cupressales > Cupressaceae > Cryptomeria > Cryptomeria japonica. The sequence continues at coordinate 836,124,331 of NC_081414.1, read as the reverse complement.
GAGTTCCCTGATTGATTCAGAGATGACAAATGTAATGAGACTTCAGACTGCACATGAGATCTAGGAGAAGCTTGAAACCTTGTATGAAGGAGATAAACAAGTCAAAGTTGCTAAGTTGCAAAGTTTGAAAGGGAAGTATGAGATGCTGAAGATGGGAGATGATGAGAACATAAATTATTTTATGGCTACAGTAAATGAACTTGTCCTAGGTATCAAATGTGTCAGTGGAACCCCTGAAGAAGATGAAATTGTTTATAAGGTGCTGAAATCATTGCCTCCTGCTTACAAACATAAGGTAGCTACTATTGATGAAATCTAGAGTGTGACTACTGTGACAAGATACATGTTGGTTAGAAAGATTGCTGCATTTGAACTAAGCGAATTTGGTGAATCATATGGAAAGTCTGAGACACCATTTAGAGCATCTGTATCTGGAAAACAAAAGTATGATCCTAAAGAATGCATAATATCTAGCTATGAAAGAGAGAGAAGAGAGATGGAAGAGAAAGAAAGAGAATTGGAGTAGCTTGAAGCATTGATTTCCTAGAGATTGCCTAAAGGAGTCGGTAAGTATAATGGAAAATTTCCCTTGAAATGTTTCTCTTGCAATAAGGAAGGACAATTTGCTTCTAAATGCCTAGAGAGAATGTCTAAGTATGATAGGCATGACAAATTTGATAAGCATGATAGAAATGATAGACATGAGAAGCATGAAAAGTATGAGAAGCCTTACTAGAAGTATAAGAATCAAAAGAACTATTATTATGTTTCTGATGAAGATGTTACAGATGAAGAATCAGAAGGAGATGAAGTTGTGTTTATTTCTATCAAAGAAGATGGATCGATGCTTGTTGATTCCACAAGCTGCACTGTTGAGGAGGAAGATTTAGCTGCCAAAGTTTAAGAGAAAGATGAATGGGTGATTGACTGTGGTTGTTCACATTGTTTATGGTGAAAATGGATACAAATAACAACAAATATTGCAAGGCTAAATGAATCCAACCACTAAACCCTAGCCTAACAATGAACAAAGATCCACCATAACATATGAAGATTACCTAAGACAATGCAAATAACTCAAAATCACAAAGATTATACCATCACATGTCCAATAGGGTTTTTGATCTCCATTCTTCCTATCTCCATTGATCTTGCTTGATATATTTGCTCTCAGATTTTTTATATGCACAAGAGCTCAACAAAGAACGGAATGTGGTTGCAAGTAGGATCGTAGTGTAGCCAAGTCCTCCAAAATCAGTCATTAGGGTTTGACAATGAAGAAAGCATCTCCTTAAATAGAAGACACAATATGAAATGGAGGGATAAGATTGAGAGGTGTAAAAAGAGAGGTCGGCTAGGATTAGAGGGTAGGTAAAAGAAATACCAAAATAATGAAAGAGGTAGGTAGTGTAGGAATTAAGAGATGAATGACATGTGTCATGTGTAGAAAAGGCTAATGAATTAATTAAATAAATAAAGATTTATTTAATTAATAGAAGAAGTAGGACAATTAAATAAATAAAATATTTATTTAATTTAGGAAAGGGGATAATTTAAATAAATAAATGTATTTATTTAAATGAGAAATGAGGCTAGAAGAGGATAAATGAATTAATTAAATAAATAAAAATTTATTTAATTAATAGAAGAATTAGGCTTAGATAATTAAATAAATAAAATATTTATTTAATTAGACATGACAATTTTGAGTGTCTACATTTTGCCCCTCTTTGAGACAATGCGGCTTGTCGCGTTGTTTCAAAGAAGATAAGATGAACTGATACAGAGTTGCCCCAAGATGGGAATAATATGCCCCCTCGAGAGATTGGATGAAAATGTCTGAAAAGATTGTAGACAATCTCTCGATAAGAAAGAATGGCTAGAATGGGTTGACCGAATAAAGTGACAAAGTCACAGGATGAAGAATACTGACTCGGGAAATGAGGGCGAGGGTTAGGGTAGGCTATAAGATAGACCACGGGCAAAAGACATCCTCATTGTCATCCACACCCTTACAAGATCACAGTGCAGAGCGAGAAAAGAGCAGCAACAGTCAGCAGCGATGGCCTTTGTTCATAGATTCGACCGCATTCGTCGATTTCAGCGACCAACAGATGCAGGAGAGCCGGTAAGTACCAGAAAACCTCCTTGTGCTTTCATGCATTTCAATTTTTGTCATTAATGCTCAGTAGGTAGCAATAAATGCGCTAGGAATAGGGTAGTTAAAAAATGCAAAAACGTAGAACCACGTCTATGTCAGTGCCAGGCGCGTCTGTGTCCAACAGGCGCGTCTGTGTCGGTTCCAGGCGCATCTATGACTGGGACCGCGTTTGTGATGAATGCGGACGCGCTTGCGAATTTCAGACGCGTCTGTGCCCTGTAGGGGCGTTTATGTTCCCTAGTCGCGTTTGTGAATGACATAGGCACGTTTGTGTTCAGAAAGCGCGTCTGTGTTTCAGAAGTGCATTTGTGCAGTCTATAAGCGCGTTTATGAGTTTAAAGCACGTTTGTGTGTCAAAATGCATGGTTTTGGTCTTCTAGGTCAAATCGGCAGTTCTGTGAGGAACAGACGCTGTCGATTGGATAAGCTGCTGAGAGGATACACTCAAGCAGGTCCTCTAGGAAGACTAGGATAGATCAAGGCACTTTGTGATGAACAGGGAGTACCAGGATAGGCAGCACTTTGTGATGAACAGGGAGTGCGAATGTGAGTAACACTTTGTGATGAACAGGGAATGTCACACATGTAGTACATTGTGATGAACAGGCAGCACTACTAGGATAGATAGCAACACTTTGTGATGAACAGGGAGTGTCACTAGAATAGATAACCATATGCATTTAGATAGCAAGTAGCATTTTGTGATAAACAGTGAATGCCACGATAACTGACATGATTGATTGGTTGACTGCAGGAGTATCTACCTATGTTGGAGTCACGGGAGAGATTCCCGTCGACTCAGAGATTGCGACCAGAGTTGTCGATTCAGGACAGGATTGCTATTGAGGAGATGGGCCTCAGACATGTGCTATATGTGCCCGAGTTTCGGGCAAACATGGGTTTGCTGACTGCACTGGCGGAGAGATGGCACTCCGAGACCTGCACGTTTCACTTGCCTATGGGGGAGATGACAGTGACGCTTGAGGATGTATATAGGATACTGCATATACCGATCGATGGAGAGCTGATTCCATATGATCGAGATGGAGATAGGGAGGCGCTGAGACGGGTATTCCAGGATCCCAGGTTGGAGATGAGAGCAGGTCACGTGGCATGGGATACCATGACCGCGACAGGTTTAGCGTTACCAGCCGTTATTAGAGGAGCCATCAGTGGTTTCTTGTGTCCTGACAGGGCTACACAAGGGTTGGCAGTGGGCTGGGGAGGAGCACTGGAGATACTGGTGACTGAGCACACCAGATATGCATGGGGGCCATGTGTCCTGGCACACTTATACTATGAGCTGCATCAGTTCATTTACCACGGATCAGTAGGACTGGGCTGCGGAGTGACTTTGTTACAGGTGTGGGCATATGAGCACCTTCCTATCACATGGCCTATTCATTTCAGGGGCAGAAGACATGGACGGAGCTTTGTACATTTGTATGATATGATTACGTCACAGCCTCGGATTGGCCAGCTGGAGCACTGGAGGCGTGTTATAGATGATATTGACACAGTCATCTGGAGGCCGTACCTGGGGTGCGAGGAGTGGGAGGATGATGCCTTGGAGCTGCCATATACATTTAGGAGTAGGTATCTGATTGGGTGGACGCCCTACATTTTGGAGAGGTAGCTGGTGGATAGGGTAGGCAGATAGTTCGGTCGGATTTAGAGGATGCCACGAGGCTCGGGCATGTATGCCCATACAGTCAGGGATCAGGCACAGTTCAGACCGCTATTATCGTATGATCAGGCCGTGACACAGATGACAGAGATGATGCCATTACCCTGGGATATGTGGCCAGAGGTGGAGGATGCAGGGATGGATGCAGAGTATGCTGCGTATTGGGCAGAGCATCCGTTTCCGAGGTTGACAGATCCTGGAGAGCTGCTGGAGGGAGAGGTTGGAGGGGATGAGGATGATGATGGAGGAGGAGATGGAGGTAGGGGCTGACGGAGGCGGAGGGGAGTATTGGGGGAGAGACGGGTGGCACCTCAGAGAGAGGGAGGACAGGAGGGAGCAGCCCAGGTGGTGAGGGGTCGAGGTGGATTGCCCTTGCAGGTACTGGCAGCACAGGGACAGAGGCAGGGACAAGTGCAGAGACAGGTGCCAGTACAGGCACAGGTACAGGTTCCCCGGCATGTACAGAGACAGGCACCAGTTCAGGCACCTTGACAGGTACAGGGGGAGGCACAGGTACAGGCACCCGCAGAGGGGGAGCCACAGGCAGAGGCTGAGGGTGGAGATCCTGAGGAGGATGAGCTGCTAGAGCTGAGAGAGATCTACCAGGGCCAGGCAGACGAGATCCAGGAGTTGGAGAGGGAGAGGGATCACCTCAGGATCAGGCTCCGAGATACAGAGCGAGAGAGGGACCAGGCCATCCAGCGATATACTGAGGCCGAGACATCTCTGAGGGTAGGGAGGCAGGCGACAGAGGATGCAGGGGCAGGCTACGCATATGTGCTGCGAGCTGGAGAGGAGATTGGGTTATTGGAGGGACCTGTACTATGGTGCCGTGCCAGCGGATCAGCGGGCGAGGAGCTTCCATAGACCATCACGTACAACGACGGCTACGGGAGGGAGTCGTAGGAGGCAAGCATCTAGTGGTGGGGTCATGGGTCCTCCACCACCACCAGATAGGTAGGGTGATCCCGGAGCAGGTCCATCTACAGCTCAGCGTCCATCGAGGCCAGGCGGCTCCGAGGGAGGGAGTTCATCATAGCCATAGAGGGCTCCCCTTTGTATCAGTATATGTATCATTTTTGTATTGTAGACACCTGCGGGTGATTTTGTAGCCATATGATTTTTGACATCATTGTATCATGACACTTTTGATTATATATGAGATGATTCATCATTTTTGCGGCAGCTATATGCATGTGTACCTTATGTGATGAAATGTTCTTATGTGATACATGTTTTATGATATGGATGCTTATATGATGCAATGCAATATATTTTTGTTCTTTTATGTTTTATATGTGATGCATGATGCAAATGTGAATGTATGTAATGCAAATGAATATGATAATGCAATTGATTATTTACATAATGAAAATGTGAGATGTGCTAACATGTGTTGTATGCAGGATGTGATGCAATTGTGATATCTATATGTATGTATGAAATGCTTATATGTGGTGATGTAGGTGTAACTATATGAAATGCAAATGTTTTTGGTGTGTCATTATACTCAGTCATGTGATAGCGGGCTACGCGGACTCGAGAAGGACAATGGAAGTCAATCAAGAAAGGGGGATGGAAGACAGAAGATATGAACGTGAAAGAGCTTCTTGTGCATTATCATCATTGAGCTTTATTATGGCAGAATAGGTTATGACAATCGAGGCATTTGTTCGGCCCAGAAAGTCATTGTACCTGTTTGCATGGAGATAAGACAATCACCAACAAGGAATGCCCTAGTTCATACTAGACTCACAGTGTCCTCATATCCTTGGACAAGTCATAGCATTACTAAAAGACAATCCACAGACAGCAAATACAAATAGGTGACGATACCCCATCCTCACCTTTCTAGTCAAAGACATCCTAGAGATAGAATCTCTAGTCAAAGACATCCCGGAAAAGCTAAAAGACATGTCACCAAAAAGATAAAATCAAAAGAAAACCAAGACTCGACACCAACATCCACTGTAGTCCTCAAGTTTAGTGTCTCTTGTCACTTGTTTAAGTCTTATTCGATTGTGGTCACAATGTTCACTTTCACAAAAAGGATAGATAGCACTGAACCATAATGTTGTCTCAGTCTATTGAAAGATTTGATTTTGTTGAAGCTCATTGTTGCTGCTGTGTCTCATTTGAAACTGACTGAATCCATGAAACTAATACCTTATTGTGGAGAAGATGGAACTTTATTGTAGACTGGCGATGCAGATGTTGCTTTATTGCAGATTGTGCGCGGATAGACTTGAAGGAAGCTGGAAGAAACTGTACTCCTCGAAACATGTGATGTTCTTAGTTCCACACCCATCACTAGACGTAGGATTTGCCTTAGCCACAGATAGGATCTGATTTATTATGGATTGGAAAGGGAGTGAAAAGGGAGGGTTATGGATGGCTAACCAATCTTAGGTAGATCAATAACAAGCCATGATGGGAATGGGTAAGTTTATTGTGAATGAATAGGTTGTGAGTGTGTGCAAAGTGAAAGATGAAAGAGAATCCTGAAGGAGAGAGGAGCAAAGTCTCTACGCATGGTGCTGGTGACCCAGTTTTCACCATGGTACTTGCCCAGGGCGCCATCGAAGTGGTTTTCACCGTTGGACGAAATTATTTCTCTTTACTTTTTTTGATTTTTCAATTTTTTTGTTGTCACAAGGCGCCTGTTTGCCAGGTTTTCACCAAGTGACGATTTTTTTGTTTTATAATTTTTTTTGTATTTTTGAATTTTTTTGATTTTTTTGTATTTTTGGATTAAGATACTCTGAAAAGCTATGTGTAGAACCTGCGAAGGTGCATGCTGTTGATAGGATCCTCCAAAGATTCCCCTTCTGTAGTTGAGAGCTGATATGCCCCAGATCCATATACCGCTGTGATGATGTAAGGACCAAGCCAATTTGGTTCGAACTTGCCCTTCTTATCTCTGTCTTGCTGATTCTTGGGGTTCTCTCTGAGGACTAAGTCACCTACCTCAAATGTGTGAGGCTTAACTTTATGATTGTAACTGCGACTCATTCTTTGTTGGTAAGCCTTGAGATGGTTAAAAGCAGTGTCTTCGTTCCTCCAGCAGTTCTAGTTCTTGTAAGCGAGAGACCCTATAATCTTCATCGTTGATTATGTTTCTCAAGGAGACCCGTAAAGAAGGTAACTCGACCTCAATAGGCAAGATGGCTTCAGCGCCGTAGACAAGTGAGTAGGGTGTAGCTCCTGTAGGTGTGCAGACACTTGTGCGGTAGGCCCAAAGTGCAGGATTAAGTTGGATATGCCAGTTATGGCCAGCATCGTCGACTGTCTTTTTGAGGATTTTAAGAATTGTTTTGTTAGACGCCTCAACTTGGCCATTACCTTAGGGGTAATATGGTGTGGAGAAACGATGGGAGATATGAAAACGGTCACAGAGTTCATGAACATCCTGATTTTTGAAGGGACGCCCGTTATCAGTAATAATGGAAGTAGGAATCCCATATCGACAAATGATGTAGTTCAAGATGAAGGTAGCGATTTGTTTCCCAGTAACTTGTGTGAGAGGCACGGCTTCAATCCACTTTGTGAAATACTCTGTGGCTGTGATAATAAATTTATGACCATTGGAAGAAGGAGGGTGAATCTTGCCTATGAGATTGAGTCCCCACTGACAAAAGGGCCAAGAAGATGCAAGTGGTTGTAGTTCTTGTGCTGGTGCATGTATGAGGTCTCCATGAATTTGACACTGCTTACATTTCTTGACAAATTGATATGAGTCTTTTTCCATTGTAGGCCAGTAGTATCCAGTCCTGATGAGTTTCTTGGCCAAGGTAGGACCACTAGTATGCGGACCACATATCCCTTCATGCACTTCTCGTAGCGCAATCTGAGCTTCGTCACTCTCTAAACATCTAAGAAGGGTGCCATCTAGACCTTGTCGGTATAGGATATTAGCTAGAATGACGTAACGAGAGGATTGGTGAATGAAAGTACGACATTGATTGTTCGATAGATCAGGAGGTAAGATATTGTCGTGAAGGTATGTGAATATGGAACCATATAACTAGGATTCAGGACCAACAACACATATCATTTCCGTAGGAGTGATCTCATATGAAGGAATTAGCAAGTTGTCTACCAGGAACTCATAGCAGGTCTCATTTTACGGCAGATCAATCAGCGAAGCAATTGTAGCCATGGCATCTGCAGCACGATTCTGTTCTCTTGGTATCTGCTCAAACTCTATCTTTGCGAAGTGCTGTTTCAGATCATCTACCAGTTGTTTGTAAGGCATTAGTTTTTCATCTTTTGTTTGATAATCATCAGTTGCTTGCCGGATGACCAGTTGAGAATCCCCAAAAACACGAAGCTCTTGGATCTTCCACTGAACTGCAATTCTTAACCTAGTTGTTAATGCCTCATATTCCGCTATATTGTTGGTGCAAGGAAATGATAAGCGGTATGATTTTGGTATAGAATCACCTTGAGGAGTTATAAAGAGTATACCCGCTCCTGCCCCGTGCTGTGTATATGAGCCGTCAAAATATAATTGCCATGGCTTTGCAGGTGATATTGTTAGAATGGATTCATCTGGAAATTCTGACTGTAGAGGAACATCATCTATCATGGGAGCATCTGCCAATTGATCTGCAATGTCTTGTCCTTTGATTGCTTTCCTATCCACGTACTCGATGTCAAATTCACTCAGAATCATTACCCATTTGGCCAGCCGCCCAGTAAGTGTAGCTTTGTTGAGAAGATATTTTAGTGGATCAATTCTGGCAATCAACTTAGTCTTGTGAGTGAGCATATAATGTCGTAATTTTTGTGAAGCAAAGACCACAGCAAGACATGCACGCTCGATTGGTGTATAGTTTAGCTCATATCCTGCCAATGTGCGACTAATATAGTATATTGCCTTTTCCTTGCCGTCATCAACCTGTTGTGCTAGGAGTGCCCCCAGTGCTGTTGGAGTAGCTGATATGTAAAGTAGCAACGGTTGATCTGGAATTGGTGGCATCAAAACTAGTGGGTTCAAAAGATAGTCTTTGAGCGCCTGAAAAGCCTGTTGACAGTTCTCATCCCATTTGAACTTGATGTTTTTGTGTAGCAGGTGCTGGAAAGGATTACACTTATCTGCAAGTTGTGCTATGAATCTTCGTATGGACTGGAGTCTCCCTTGTAAAGATCGAAGTTGATTGATATTTTTAGGTGGCGGCATGTCCAAGATAGCCTTGACCTTTGCTGGATCGGCTTCGATACCTCTTTTAGACACATTGAATCCTAGGAGCTTCCCGAAGGTTACTCCAAAGACACATTTCTTTGGATTTAGTCTTACCTTGTATTTTTCCAACCGATCAAAGACAATTGAAAGTATATCCAAGTGTGTATCTTTTTTTATTGATTTTCCCAAAAGATCGTCAACATAATCTTCCACGGTTATGTGCATGAGATCATGAAAGATAGTAGTCATCGCTCTTTGATAAGTAGCGCCTGCATTTTTCAGCCCAAAGGGCATGACGTTCCAATAGAAGGTTCCCCATGGACAAGTGAATGATGTTTTATGTTGATCTTCAGGTGCAATCCTGATTTGATTATATCCAGAAAATCCATCCATTAAAGATAACATTTCATGACCTGCTGTGAGATCAACGATCAAGTCAATGTTTGGTAATGGGAAATAATCCTTTGGACAAGCCTTATTGATATCTCTGAAGTCTATACATATTTGGATACTGCGATCTGGTTTGCTGACAGGTACCAAATTGGAGATCCATTCAGGATAATCAATTGGGCGTATGAATCCGACATCCAATAATTTCTCCAGCTTTGCTTTGACTAGTAATGCCACTTGTGGGTGCATTTTCCTCAACTTTTGTTTTACTGGTTTTGCCCCCGGTTTGACTGTTAAATGATGCATTACCAAATTCGGATCTAGTCCAGGCATATCAGCGTATGACCATGCAAAGTTGATTTGTCGTTCCTTGAAGAAGCTTATGAATTTTGCCCTTTCCGACTCTGTCAATGATTGAGCTAAGAATATGTTGTGTGGAACCTCTTCTGTACCAGTGTTTGTCTTTATAGTCTCCTCTACCAACATGGATGATTTTTCCTCATATGACGCTGGGAGAATGTCAAGCCTTCCATCTTCGGGTGCCTCAAAGAGGTTTTCGCCCTCAGATACGTCCTTTCTTTTTACTTTTTTAGAATCAGATAGCGCCACAGTGTGGTTTTCGCCATAAGACCCTTGTTTTGTTTTTATTTTCACATTTTTGCGACTGGAAGGTCCGACACCCTCACCAAAGTATGCCACATTGTTGAGCTCTATGGTGTATGCTGCCTTATGGTCCCCAGGGGGAAGATCGTCTCGAATGCCAAGATAGTCGACAATAGCTTCGTCATTTTGAAATGTATCAAATTGTGCTAGTCCTTCATGATCCCAGTCAATGAGTTGGGGGTGAACAAGGGGAAGGTCTTTAGTGTTTTCAGAGTTTGCAGGGCTAATAGTGAAGATGTGGTTATATTCAGGTATGTCAAGACAATCGTCGAGGTCATCGATGGCACTCTCCTCATTAGTTTCGATCGTGAGCGAATCCAAATTGTCATCACTAGTAGAGCCTTCTGGGACAGGTGTCCTCATCCTATGTGATTTTGACCTAAGACCTTGAAATGAAGACTGTGCGAGATCCTTATGGGTTGGTTCTTGACCCACTCTGAACTTTTTGTAAAATTCCTCCTCCTTTGTAGGTTCATCTGGCTCTCTGAATGTCTCAGTGAGCTCATAGTCACTGGAGGATTTGTCTGAATCCCGTTCCCATTCATTGGAATCTGTAGAATAATAATCCTCTTGTTGAATTTCAACAACTTTGATTTGTGAGGTTCTTTCTATTCTTTTATTGTGAATCTTGGAATTCAAAAAACCCAGTCCCTTTGAGCGTTCCCTTCTTGTAGTTAGCTCAGGTTGTAAGGGCTCCATGACACCTTCTTTGCGTAACCCGAGAGGGCTTTTTCCATCATACTCGAATTTTTGTAGAATTTTAAAGCCTTTGCCATAGTTCTCATAGGGTATAATAATCTGATTATGTGTGTCCTCTTCAATGTCTTTATAAAGCATTTTGTATAAATTTTCTTCTTCTAGTTTGCCCCACCTTTGAAAGATGGTAGGATCCCATTTGAGTATCATGATGGAGATTTGCTTGTTAGGATGTGGCCTCCCATATTCTTTTGGAGAGCTCATGACTTGTCGTAAAAACATTGTCTGATTCAAAGTGTATTCTCCCATGCCTTTGTCTTGAAACTTGCCTCTAAGTTCACCTTGTTTGGATGTCAAAGGTTTTAATGACTCAGGATCAATGTAAGCCGAAGAAGGAGTAGCCTCACGATTACTAGGAATGATAGTCTCAGTATGTGATCTCAAGTTATTGCAATATATGAACGGATTTGGATCACCATTGACTGTTACCTCGACTCCATTATGAGGAAACTTAATGCATTGATGATATGTTGATGGGACTGCCCTCATTTCATGAATCCACGGATGTCCTAGCAATATGTTATACGTGAGATCTAGATCTAGGACTTGACAAACCACATCCTTTGTGACTGGCCCTATTCTTAAAGGTAAGGTGACTGTGCCCTTGGACGAGCACTCTTCATCATCATAAGCCTTAATGGTGATTTGGTTTGTAGAATTCACAGCTTTGTCAGAATATCCCAATTGTCTGATGGTGCTTAATGTACAAATATTTAGACCTGCTCCTCCATCTATCAGGACTCGCTTTATTCGATGTTTATGTATGAAGGCTTCAACATGTAAAGGTGCATTATGAGGCTGACTTATGGAGGCGTCATCGGCTTCTGTGAATGTGAGGGAGTGTGGAATGGATAGGTATCCCACCATGGCTTGAAACTAGTCCACGTTCAGATCAGTAGGGACGACAGTATCTCTCAAGATTTTGTCAAGGATGGCTTTATGTGCAGGGGATATACGTAAGAGCTCAAGAATGGAGATGAGTGCGGGTGTCTTCCCTAATTGTTCTACAAGGTCGTACTCAGGCTTGATTGATGAAGGAGCCGTATTCTTAGTGGAGGCACCTGGCAACGTGATCTTACCTCGATGGGTTGTAACATGACATTCAGAGGTAGATTCAGACAAAAATCCAACACCCTTTAGGACAATCTTAGGTCTCTGAGGAGGATTCTCAGGATTTTTGTTCTTGATAGTGATAGTAGAAATATGATTGTCCATTGAGATGTGATTGATAGTGGAATCATAATTGTAAGGTGCTCTAGTGTAATTGGCTTGATCGTCTGTGACTTTGCCTTTTCCTTTGTCATGTTTTGGGAATGGTTCCTTAAACACCTCATGTTCTTGGTTAGATGAATGTCCCTCAATCTCAATATCTCCTCTATCAATGAGATCTTGCACAATGTTTTTCAATCGATGGCAATTACTTGTCTTATGACCCTTGCTCTTATGAAACTCACAAAACTTATCATCATTCCACCAATTTGGTTTAACCTTTGGTTCATATGGAGGAAAATCTGGGACTGTGATCACTTTGTTTGCCACAAGCTTTTTGAATACTGATTCAAGTGGTTCTCCCAATGGAGTGTACTTCCTTCATGGTTTAGAAGTTGTTTGATTGTTCACCTGATTATTTGTAGAACTTGATCCAGAAAAGACAAACTTGGGTCTCACTGTGTTGGCATCAACAACACCATCATTAACTGTGTTCTTGTTCTTGTTCCAAAATTTTGGTTTGTCCTTTCCTTTGAAGTCCTCTTTGTTTTCTTTGAATAGCTTGATGACTCCTTGTTCAATTAAGACCTTCTCTGTTGCTAGGCCCTTTTCAATAACATCCTTGAATGTAGACAAACAAGCTTTTCTGAGATCATAGCCTATAGCCTTGTTAACATTTTGTGTGAACATTTCTACCATTTGTTTTTGCGGGATTTCGCAGGAGCATCTGCTAGCTAGGTTTCTCCATCTTTGTAAAAATGTTGCGAAAGATTCTCCTTCCTTTTGTTTCGTATTGCACAAGGTAGTAACTGAGACATCTGTTTCAATGTTGTAAGAGAAATGCTGAATGAATGCCTCTGCCAAGTCGCCCCATGACTTAATACCAGGAGGTAATTGAGAAAACCATTCCATAGCTTGATCACCTAAGCTCTGTGGGAACAACCTCATCAAGTATGTTTCTTCTGCCGCTACCTCAATGCAAGTTATGAAGAATTGTCTTATATGTGCCTTGGGGTCTCCTCTCCCTCTATACTTATCAAATTTCAGCATCACAAAGTGTGCAGGAAATGGAGGCATTGGAATGCTCTTATCAAAGGGATAAGGACATATATCTCTCATAGTGTATGTAGGTTTTGATGTACTCATGTCCTCCACTTTCTTTTGTAAATCTCTTATTTGTTGCTCCAAATTATTTTTGGGAGGAGATTGATTTCTTGTAGCATACCCCATGTTTGAAACACCCATTTGAGGAGGAGCTTGTTGCATGTATGGATGATACTGATCGTAGAAATGTCCATATGGAGGTCTATATTGTTGCGACATATATGGAGCACTTGGCATAACTTCTTGTTGAGGGACCCCATATCTATTTTGTGCATATATACCATATTCAATAGGCCTTTCATTTTCCATTGTGTTGCCCCCAATTTTGACATGAGGTCTCCTTGTGTCAAAATTTTGAGGATGTCCTTGAGTATCCACTTGTTTTGATTGATCCATACCTTGAGCATGTGTTTGAGCATAAGGCCTCCATGATGGTCTTTGAGTGTAAGTATCATATGTTTGAGCTTGTGTATGTGGAATTGCTGGTTTTTGAAGCAAAACTGATGGTGACTCAGGCATCATATTATTCGGTCCTCTATTTCCTCCACTATTTGGTCTCCTTTGATCCATGTTGGGTTGAGTTTGTTGTGAGGGTCGACTTTCCATAAGTTGAGATAAGTCAAAATCATGCGGTATTTTAGCTCCACTTTGTGCCATCATGTGTAAAAAGTATTGACGATCTCTCCTCATTATCTCTTCAACCAATCTATTGAAATGAGGATTCATTATGGATTCTTCTATGTCTGCTGATAGTATTGAAGAGTTGTCAACATTGTCATTGTGTGTAGCATTGTTGTTTATAGTATTTGCGCTTTCCACATTTGGATTGTGTCTATAAACATTCATGTCTGGTAATGTAGTGTGCTCAGGATTGTAGAATAGATCATTGTCATACTCATAAGAACTCATGTTTGCAGATTCTTGAGCTTCTTTAGCTATTCTCCTAGATTTTTGAAGGCGGGTTTCAACCATGAACTAGGTGTTTGACCAAGATGTGAGAGACTAGATGAAAAATGGAAAAAGTATGGAAGACCAAGAGTTGTATGGAGTGTAAATGAATCTTGAGGTGTACTTGCAATGTCCAAAGTGTAAGACCAAGTATGTAAGTAGTAGAGTAGGTGTGACTTCCAAAGAGAGGATTGTTTCTCTTGATGAGGTAAGCTGACCTTGACTCTAAGTAAGACCAAATGAGACCCAAAGGTAAGAAACCTTGATGAGGGACCACTTAGCAAAGTGTAGTAGTATGTAGTGTGTTGAAAGAGTATAGTGAGGACAAGCAAGTGACCTTTTTGACCCAAGTTTAGACAAGTATGAATGTAAAATGAGATGTGAAGCAATGATGGACTGTATGAAACCTTAGAACAGGCTGAATGCTAGATGAAACCTGAAGAGACAACCTAGGAAGCTCAAGTATGCCGAAACTGATTTTCTTTTGTTTGCTGGACTGTTAAAGTTTTCAATTCCTGACACAGACACCTCTGTATACTTCACAGACGCGATTACCAGACACAGATGCTTCTCTGTTTGACGCAGACGTGGACAAAGACACAGACGCTATTCTGTACTTCACAGACATGCTTATATGACGCAGACGCAGTTAAAATAGACACAGACGCGTTTCTGTAACCTTAGTGCAAATTTTCCAATATGTGAAATTGTTTTGTTGTGACCAAATCCGACTGTTTGACTGCTTTTCGTGACAAGAGGACACAATGTTGATGACTCAATGTTTGCAAACTGTTTAGACTCCAAAAGTGTGTTGTTTGATGTAAAAAGTTTTGCATACACTTGAAGACACAAAAGACACAATGTTTTGTTGTTTTGTCTTGAATGTTTTGAGTGTTTAGCATAAGACAAGCACAAATCTTAGGGCTGGCCAAGACAATAGTTGTTGATCCCACATAGGGTTTTACCCCCGAGGCTACGCTATTCAGAGCGGATACTTAGATGCTTGACCTCACTGGCTCCACCCTTGGCACTCACTTCTCGGGTCAGCCAAGCATCAGTCCCCATGAAAAATCCCCATGGCGAACTTTGTATCTCTACTAAGAACCGTATGTGTGTGGGCCGCTACCAGAGGTCCGACCTCCTGCCTCAACAACTAGAAGGATTTGGGCTTCTAAAACAAAAAGGTGCTAGTAAAGGCATCCGCTCATGTGGCCATACATGCGGCACTTTTAGCTCTGTAAATACAGAAGGCTCCCAGCCGGTAGGGGTTACGCCCTACAAATGATCAAATAAATTTGATCAAACGGGTTTATGGGGAGACATAGTGTCGGTATGAACTAATCAGCACACGTTATTCATAGTTTTCACCATGAATACATTTGATTATAGTGGCTTGGAAGAAGATGGCTTTTCTTTTGCTACCACTTGGGTCGTTCTCTTCTCACTAGTAGTCCTAATGACCACACGGGAAGACAGGCCCTCTAAAGATTAAACAAAAAGAGCCTATTGCTCAAGACACAAAAGACAATGATTCAATTTTAGTGCACCAATGGAAGTGTTTGCTAATCAATGAAAACAAGGCACACAACAAAATTACAAAACCCTAGCTAAGGCCCTGCAACAAAATTGTTAGTAGTTTGGGTTGTTTCAAATGATAACCCCTTCCTGCAAGCACACAAGTTAGGTAAATTTTAGAAAACCCAAAAGACTTTGTGAAAAGGGGCCTTCAACAAAAACGTTTTTGCCTCCAAAGCAAGCTGCACAAACCAGGTTAGCTAGATCTGCAAGGGTTAGCCGAAAATAAACCAGATCTGAAACCCTAAGTACAAAATCCGAAAACCCGAATCAAAGAAAAATTAAAAATTTGCAAAACAAAAAGCACAGACGCAGTTATACCAGACACAGACGCGTTTGTATGACACAGACGCGGTTCTGTGTTTCACAGACGCGCTTGGATACCGCAGACACTTTTCCCGAACACAGACGCGATAATATCAAGCACAGACGCGGTTTTAATTCACAGACGCGGTTCCAGAAACCTGCAAAAATAAAATCTGGCAAAAACACAGACGCGATTCACGATATTGCAGACGCTTCTAAAACACAAAAACGCGATCCGAACGCTCGCAGACGTGGAAAAACCTAAAATGTCGTCGAAAATTGTCCGATCTGCAACTTCAAAAATGCGAAATTTGCAACAAAAATGTTAAATGCAAAGGGACAAGAGTCCCACCGGGCGTGCCAAAATGTTTATGGTGAAAATGGATACAAATAACAACAAATATTGCAAGGCTAAATGAATCCAACCACTAAACCCTAGCCTAACAATGAACAAAGATCCACCATAACATATGAAGATTACCTAAGACAATGCAAATAACTCAAAATCACAAAGATTATACCATCACATGTCCAATAGGGTTTTTGATCTCCATTCTTCCTATCTCCATTGATCTTGCTTGATATATTTGCTCTCAGATTTTTTATATGCACAAGAGCTCAACAAAGAACGGAATGTGGTTGCAAGTAGGATCGTAGTGTAGCCAAGTCCTCCAAAATCAGTCATTAGGGTTTGACAATGAAGAAAGCATCTCCTTAAATAGAAGACACAATATGAAATGGAGGGATAAGATTGAGAGGTGTAAAAAGAGAGGTCAGCTAGGATTAGAGGGTAGGTAAAAGAAATACCAAAATAATGAAAGAGGTAGGTAGTGTAGGAATTAAGAGATGAATGACATGTGTCATGTGTAGAAAAGGCTAATGAATTAATTAAATAAATAAAGATTTATTTAATTAATAGAAGAAGTAGGACAATTAAATAAATAAAATATTTATTTAATTTAGGAAAGGGGATAATTTAAATAAATAAATGTATTTATTTAAATGAGAAATGAGGCTAGAAGAGGATAAATGAATTAATTAAATAAAGAAAAATTTATTTAATTAATAGAAGAATTAGGCTTAGATAATTAAATAAATAAAATATTTATTTAATTAGACATGACAATTTTGAGTGTCTACACACATCATATGAATGGTGATAAAAGAAAATTTGTGAATATGGAAAGGTATGATGGTGGAATATTAAGATTTGGAGATGACAAAACTTGTCTGTTCCATCCAGTAGAGGTTCTATTTCCTTTGATGGTAAGCATAACACTAATGATGTCTTGTATGTTGAAGGTTTGAAGCATAATCTTTTAATTGTTGGAAAGATGGTTGAAAAAGGTTATGATTTACAATTCAAGAATGGAAAATGCAAGATCCTAAATGCCTCTGGTGTAGAGACTGCATCTAGAACTAAGACTTAAGGTAATATCTTTCATTTGAATGCTGGTGAGAAAAGTTGTTTGATTTCTCAGATTGATAAAAGTTGGTTGTGGCATAGGAGAATGTGTCATGTTAATTTTGATTCAATGATTAGGATCAGTTATACACAAGTTAGAGATTTTCCTAAAATTGTTAAGCCTGCTAATTTGATATGTAAAGAATGTCAAATGGGTAAGCAAACAAAATTTTCTTTCAAGAGAAAGCAGTATACATTTGATGGATTGCTAGATCTTGTGTATACATGTGGACCTACAAATGTTAGAAGTGTGCAAGGTGACATATATTTTATGCTACTAATTGATGATTATTCTAGGATGATGTGGGTTGTCTTTTTGAAGGAGAAACTAGAAGCATTGGACAAATTCAAGATATTCAAAGCAAAGGTTGAGACTGAGACAAGATTGAAGGTGAAATGTCTGAGATCTGATAGAGGAGGATAATTTTTATTCGGTGAGTTTGATTCATTCTGTGAGAAGCATGGGATTAGAGGAAAATTATCTACTCCTAGAACCTCACAACAAAATGGAGTTGTTGAAAGGAAGAACATGATTGTTTTGGATGCTACAAGGACTATGCTGATTGAAGGGAATGTTCTAAAGATCTACTAGAGAGAAGTTGTTAGCACTATTGTTTACACATTCAACTGAGTTCATATAAAAGGTGATACCGGTAAATCTCATTATGAGCTATAGTTTGGTCATGTTCCTGCTGTGAGATATTTCAGAATTTTGGGTAGTAAGTGTTATATCAAGAGAGATGAGGATATAGGAAACTTTGATGTAAGAAGTGATGAAGGAATTTTCTTGTGATATTAAACAAAGAGAAAATCCTACCGGTGCTACAATAAGAGACTGAGGAAGATAGTAGAAAGTGCAAATATGAAGGCCAATGAGAACTATGGAAAAGAAATCAAAGCATGCAGATATGATGATGGTCAACATATTGTTCTAACACCTATTTAGACCGGAGAATTGAAGCAGAATGATCCGGTAGAGACTCAAGATAATCTGAAGATAAACTAAAGACTCTGAGGTATGTAAGATTGATTCACTCTAAAAATCAGATTATTGGTGATAAAAATAAAGGTGTGATGACTAGAAGAAGGATACTTGCTGAAGAGGTATGGTTGATTTCCAAAATTGAACCTAAGGATGTTGTTGAAGCTTGCAAATATGACAATTGGATAAGGGCTATGGATGAATAATTGAATCAGATTGAAAGGAATAACACATGGGAACTTGTGCCTTGACCTAAAGATAAGAATGTGATTGGTACTAAATGGGTATTCAGGAACAAATTGAATGAAGCTGGTGAAGTTGTTAGAAATAAAGAAAGATTGGTATGCAAAGGTTATTCACATAAAGAAGGAATTGATTATGAGGAAAAATTTTCTCTGGTAGCTAGACTTGAAGGTGTTAGATTGTTTCTTGCATATGTTGCCTATAAAGATTTCAAGGTATATTAGATGGATGTCAAGTCATCTTTTCTGAATGGTGATATTGAGGAAGAAGTCTATATTGAGAAACCTAATGGATTTTCATTATCAGATGATGGTGACATGGTATACAAACTGAAGAAAGCTCTTTATGGATGGAAACACACCCCTAGAGCCTGGTATGCTAGATTGGATAAGTATCTGTTGAAATTGGGATTTAATAAAGGTACTGTTGATAGTAATCTGTTCTTTAAGATTGGGAATGATAACACCTTGATTGTTGAAGTTTTTGTTGGTGATATTATCTTTGGAGGAGATGATAACTAGAGCATGAAGTTTGCCAGTGATATGCAGAAAGAATTTGAGATGTCTATGATAGGAGAGATGGAATTTTTCTTAGGATTGCAGATTTCACAAATTGGAAAAGCTACTTTTATATCTCAAACTAAATACATGAAGGAATTATTAAAGAAATTGGGTTGGAACTCCTATGGTTACTAGTTGCAAATTATCTAAAAATGATGAATCTCTGAAATCTAATCAGTCTTTGTACATATCTATGGTTGGTGGACTACTATATTTGACTCAGAGTAGACTAGACATTATGCATGTTGTGTGAATGGCTTCTAGATGTCAAGTTGATTCGAAAGAGAGTCATGTCACTATGGTAACGAGAATATTCAGATACTTGAAATGAACTATGGATTATGGTTTGTGGTATCTGAGGAGTGATGATTTCATGTTATGTGCTTACATTGATGTTGATTGGGCTAGTGATGTTGATGACTAGAAGAGTACCTCTGGTGGTGCTTTCTTTTTGGGGAAGAAATTGGTTTCATGGGCTAGTAAGAAACAAGATTCAGTGTCCTTATCTACTGCTGAAGTTGAGTACATTGCTATTGCTAGTAGCTTCACTCAAGTAGATTGGATGAAGCAAATGTTCAAGGATATTAGAGTTATCTATGATGAGCCTACTTTCATGTATTGTGATAATTCTAGTGCTATTAATATGTCAAAGAATTTGGTGCAACATTCAAAGACTAAACATGTATCAATAAAGTATCATTTCTTGAGAGAAAAATTTAGTGAAGAAGAAGTAAAGTTGGAATATGTATCTACAAAGAAATAGACTACTGATATTTTCACTAAGCCTTTGCTTGCAGATACATTTGTCTATTTGAGAGACAAGTTAGGGGTATCTACCCCTCCTAATGAGAACTAGATGCATTGAGTTATATAAATCTGGTTGACTCCACAGTCTTATCTTTTTGTCTGGATTGATGAGTTGGTGCAGCTCTGTTGGTGGAGTAGTCTGTTGGATTGGTTATCTATTTTTGAGTGAGAGTAAGTTGGTTTTCTATTTTGAGAATCTTTGGCATTGTTGTCAAAGGGGGAGGAGAAGCATGTGAAAAACTATTTTATCTACCTGATCTTAGGGGGAGTTTGTTGGAGATGTTTATTTCTTTGCATTGATTGTTTTTCACATTCATATGTTGTCATCAATGCCAAAGGGGGAGATTGTTGGACATTGCTGCTACTAGGATATGTTGTTGTCATGTCAACATATTCCTATGATTTATTTCTCTGGTGATTGCAGATTACTTTATTGGGATCTTGGTTTGTTGTATGGATTATTTCTAGTATCATTATATTCTTCTGTATTGGTTTTGGTGATCTGGAAAGCTTAAATGATCATATCATATGATCTAGTTTACAGTTTGTTTTTTTGATTAGTGCTTTGCAGAGTTCAATATTTCCTCTAGTATATTCCAGTGTGATCAGATCTTGAGCTGATATTTTGGGATATTTTTTGGGATGGTCTTGTGTATCTTCATTTTAGATGGTTCATGATTTGGTGCTCTACAAGTTATCTTTCTTTGTGATAGTTGTTGTTGCTTGTTTCAGATGTCAATCGATAAAGATTTGATAAGTGGTGTTGGTACAATTGTTACTGATGATTCTAATGTTCTTGTTGGTGTGCCCTAAGTATGTCATGTTTGTTTTGTTGATCCACATTGATTTTTGTGCATTTTCTTGGTGATTTTGCTGAACCGGTGATGTTCTTCATGTTATGCGATTTTCTTGGTGATGTAGCGTGTTGCGGTTGATCTTGGCATGATTACCGGTGGTGTTGAACATTTGGAATTTTGATTTAGGTCCATGTTATATCATATATATTATTATATTGGTTTGGTGGTCGTTCTTTGTATCGTGTGATGCAATTTTGTAATTTTTAGTTGAGGGTTTAGCTGACCTTGTTGTCAAGGTTGATCAATTGTATAAATAGGTGATATAGTCATGTAATTTATGTAGATTGTGTACATTATCAGAGAGTGGTGTATGTGTGAACAACGGATTCATCCTTTGTCATTTTGATTGAGTAGAGATTGGTGTTGTAGAGAAGACAATTGTTCTTAACTGGAACTGTCATCAGGCATTTGCAAATGCTATTATCACGGTTCATTCCCTTCGGGTTGTAGTCTGAATATCATTGTAAGTCAATGAGACTTCCCTGAGGGTTGTAGCCTTTTGGGTTATTATATTTGAGAAGTGAGCTCTAGGCAGTGTGTCTGAATGTTGGTGCATTCCCCATTGTAATATTTTCATATACTACTGCAAAGTATCATCTTATTGTGGGTAGGTTCTCACCGTGGTTTTTCCCATAACGGGGTTTTCCACATAAAAATATTGGTTTTGTGTGTTGTGCTATCAATTTTCTTATGTTTGTTGTTGCTACAATTTATCAGATTTGTATTTGTGGTTGAGTTTGTAGATCCGGTAGAAAATGGATTCACCCTCCCCCTCTCAGTTTTCTCTCATTGTTGTTTCCAACAAGATGTTCTCTTAAAATCTCTTGGGTTCTCTTGTCTCTCACAAATCTCTTTCTCACGTGCAACACTTTATCACTTGCTATAGCAGTCTCTCACAATAGTCTTTGTGACTACCTTGGCTTCCTCAAGCCCTTTTGGTAATATATTTTTACTTTTCTTATCTCTTTGATCATTCTAGGATTCACATCCCTTATCTATTAAATTATTTATTATACTATCTATTTTTTAAAATATATATATCTATTTGCCTTCTATGAAGGTTAAAACACCAAAATAGGGACATGACTATGGAAAGTCTCCAAATAATGCTAAAATAATTTCCTCCTCTATGTGTGTGCAAGTTCATTGGAGATATTCAACAACACAAAGGTTTTCTTCATTTATTTAGTTAGTTATGTTTTCTTTATTTCATTTTTATTATCTAGTATTTGTGGTTATGTTTTTGACTTCTGTGTTTTGCAAAGGTTAGCTAGAGCATAGAGTTTGTTTTTTCTACTTTCTAAGTATTTTTTTTGTCATGGTTCATACAAGACTACAATGCATTGCATAGATTTTTGCATGGTGTGTCATCATCCTTGGTCAAGCATTTAGATTTTGGCCAAGGACTCTTTGTCCTCTGTATCTTTCATTTTTTCATTCAAGAACTTTATTTTATATATCTATAATTAGATATTTCCACTAGTGTAACTAGTTAGAGATATCTGAATGTATGTAGTGAAATTGGCTTTCAAAGAAACTATATATTTTTTTTTGAGAATCACATTTCCTCCTTTACAATATGGCATTCCTAAAGGTTTCTTATATGTCTTCCCTCTTTGTTTTGTTGACTATTTTTTGTATGAAGTAGGATATAAATACCTAGTAGCTACCATTGTAGTAGCACCAAGGTACCACCTGTGGGTACTATTTCCTTAAATTTGTAGCCCTTGTTCTCAAAATATATGTAATTCTTAAGTGTGATGAATATTCTTACCACCCACCACCATTAGTAGTGGGGAAAATTCTTGGAGAAATCTAGAAATCTAAAAGCACAAACTAACTTCCACTAGTGAATTAATAAACACAAAATCATGTCTATCATATGTGAAAATAAAAGTATGAAAGATAAACATAGGGATTTTGCCTATATAGGAAAGGATGAGGAGGTAGGAAGGTTAGAATAAATATGTGACTAACCTTCCAATGATGGAACACTTGTAAGATCACTTGACAAGTGTGTGGGGAAGCATCAAACATGAATGCAATAGGTGTCTCGCAAAGTGAGGACAAATTTATCAACCACATGAAGTCAGATAAAACCATGAAATAACCTACGTAAATCTAAGCTAGGTGTGAATAGGTTAATCCTAGATACATGATTAATTAACTAGGTGTATAATGGCAATATTTACACTAACACCCTTCTTAAGTGAAACTTAGGGATTAATATATGCATGATGATGAGTCTTGGATACAATTACATATTAGGTATTTATGTAAAAATATGTCAAAGTATAGAAAAGGGAGGAAACTTGGCGAGAAAAAACTCCCCTCCAAAATAGATGATATAAATAAAATGAAATGTACAGTTCAAAGAAGAAAGTGATATAAGCAAGGACTCATGTTGCCCCACCAAGGACTACTACTATCATAATGTAGAAGAATATTCCCCCCACAAGTGAAAAAGGAGAGATACTATAGACCCCCATAAGACAATATAACTTGCAATGTTGATTGAAGAACAATACAAAATGTGATCCTCAAATGTCAAACACCATTTCTTCCTTGTGGAAGAAAGATAACTATAGATAGGTGCATGAAATCTTCACATCTGAGAAGAATAGAAGTTTACAAATGATGCAGAAGATATAGAGACAATGAAGAAAAATTTGAATGTTGTCAACTACTACATGTGAAGGCTAATGTAGAACATGGACCAAGGATTTAGATGTGCTGACAAATAATTAATGTGGTTGTCATCAAAGGTGTCTACCAACTCTGTAAATTGGGATTCACTAAACAAGTAGGATATGACATATAAGTAATCATCTTGATCAATTGTAATGGAAACACAACTATGAATATCTAACTACCTCGAGTTAGGAGAAGCTAATGATGTAGGAACACTCAAAACTGTAGAAGCGTGAGGTGAATGAGATATGATATCAATGAAAGGTGTAGGAACCAATGAGACGGATAAAAATCCAAGGGTTGAATAGCCAAACTATATCTTATTCTTCATGTTGAAGGTATCAATGTCATCTATACTCAAACCATCATCAAAGTGGGTAAAACCAAATGAAGAAAAGCAATACAATCTAGAATCATGATCAACATGACTTGTGGTAATGATGTCTCTACTCTACAAATATTTGATGATCACAAAATGTGGTGTGAACTCAACTTTTTTTCATATACCACCATGTATAATATGATAAATGGAAATGAGATTTGTGGATAAGGAAGGTACATGAAGCATAACATTGAATGTCCCTTCATAAATTTTTATAGATCCTTTTCCAAGAGCTAACATATAGGTGTTATTAGCCATCAATATTGGTGAGAATGAACAAGGCTTAAATGTGGAAAATAGTTCCTTAGATGCAGCCATGTGGTGTGATGACCTAAAATAATAATCCACTTGTGTGATGCAGTGTTTGCATAATAAAATAGTGTCATACCCTTATTATTAACTTTTTTTGAATTGGTAGATGATGAAGATGGAGAAGAAAAAGAGCAACATATCTTGGATGAAGGAAGCTGAATGTGATTGTGTCGAAGAAGATGCCTCAATTCATTATTTTCCTTTTTAAAACATTGTTTTCCTCATGCCCTAGTTTCTTACTACAAGGTGTGGGAATTGGGGCTTCAATACCTTGATGGATAATAAAGCAAGTAACTCAACCTTGAACTAACCGTACATTAAGGGAAGGGAATTTGATTGATCTACTCCTAAAAGGACTAAATTTAGATCAGGTTAACCCTTCCCTTGTTAGAGTTGAAATTGAACTGTAATCAAGATTGAAGTGCAATGCTAGATCTAGGACCAACAATGAGAATTTGACACAAAACAAGAGTAATATAATATTTCAAATATCAAACATAGTTGTAAACTAGGATCTGAGGATGAAAAATAGATTAGAACTTGTGGTGGAAAGATTAGGCTGAAATTCCAAGACTAAGGGAAGCAGGTCACCTTGATCCTTTGGATACCAGGGGAAGATAGATTAGATCTTTTCTGGATCAAAATGTTGCACAAAATCTACTGTCGGAAGGTCATTCAAAATTCTTGAGATTGAGGGGAGGTTCCCGCCCTAGTCCTCTATTTTCTACTCCTTCAAAATATGAGTATGATCATTGTCATATACACTATCAAATTCCTCACTTGAAGGTCTTGAGACAATTCCCTACACATAGAAATAAATAAATAGGGTTGTTGATGGGGGTTTTCCTTATGTCAAACCCAGATTTTGGAATTAATCTTGAATTGAAATAGTAATTGAAATATTGAAGTAAATGCTACATCATAATACCTCATATCTACAATGATTGATTGAAATTAATGATACAATGCTCTTTGGATGTGATCACAAATTTTGATGCAATAACATGACTTGACATAACATGAACATGATCTAATCAAAGACACATGCTTGCATGAGAATTTATCCATGATGCTTGAAGAATATTGTGGGATGAAATGCAGTCTTGAATGCTTGAGAAAATTTGATGATGACTGCTTGACGAATACACAAATGATGGGGTAAGAAGTGATGATCAAAATGAATTGATACAATGTCTTTATATATAGTTCCCTAGGTAAATTACTAATTAGGCTGACCTCCAATGCTCATATTGTGGCATGGGGACTAAAATACATTAGGAAAAGTGCCTAGTCCTATTTGAATTGGGGCATGTTTAATGGGGACCATGGGACCCAAGGCACCCTGGTCCATACAAGGGCACCCTAAGTTCCCTTGTCTTCCCAAAATATGGCCAAAAAGAAGGAAAAGAGGAGAGCAAGGTCCCAATATGGGATCCACTCAGCCATGCAGCAAAGTGACATCAAATTTTGAGTAAAATGGACCAAAAGGGCCTAAGGGAGAACTAGGATGGGACATACTAAAGTAGGGGCACAAGAATGAGGTGTATTACAAGAATACAAGTGGTCATATGGAAAGATAAAGATAATTCATTGAAAAATGAACCATGATCCAACAACTAGCAAAGCTATGGGCTCATAAGAGAAGAAAGTAGAAAACATTGATGGCACAGGCTAGAAAGTTGTGTTATGCTAGGTGATCCATGAGAAGAAAAAGCAAGAAGGAAGGTGGATTTCACAAGCTAGGTGATCCATGAAAACATGAATTGTCATGGGAAAACAAGTTGTTTTATGTTGTGTGATCCATGTAGAAAGGAAGAGTTAAAATAGTCTAGCAATTTGTGTTATGCTAGTTTCACTCATCCATAAATGTATCATGATGGTTGAAAGGTCTAACAATTTGTATCATGCTAGTCAACCTACCTCAAAGAAGTTGAAAAAGAGGATGAGGTGACATCCTACTATATATGTCATTGTCTAGTTTCATGAGTTAAGCATCTTGTCTAAAAATTTGGCTTGGTTTCAAGAATGCAATAACATGTGTAAGACTTGTAATTCAAAAATATTTGGTTTGGGGAATGAAACATCTTGTCTAAGACTTTGGTCTAGTTTTGAGCATGTAAACCCCATCTAAGACATACAATAAGGATAACCCAATAAGGCATTATGTAAGGAAATCCACAAACTTGAATTGAAAAAGGATAACCAAGAATGACATCATGCAAGGACATCCACAATTTGTGTTGAACATATGTTACAAAGAGGCTGCATGTATGCCCCCCTAAAAAATAGAAATAAGGATACACACATTCATCACCAAGGAGATATCCTTTAGGAAACAATGTTCATAACTACAAGATAAAGAGGCATAACTCTTATAATCAAGGAAAGGATAGTTGTAAAAGAGGTATCTTGCAACAAGTGTAAAGAGATCCTTTTGAGGGATTCCATAGAGGAAGAGATCTTTATGCAAAGATATTCACCTCCAAAAATAGAAGGGATTTTGATAAAGATAATGCATTTGAAAATGAGAAGAAAAATAAGAATACACACCCTCTCCCATTTCTAGGAAAAAGTGGATGATTAGTAAAAGATTGCACACATTCACTAAGGAGAGATTGTTCACAAGAAGAGATATCAATGAAAAGAAAGAAGAGGTCTTAAACAATGAACATGCATGTAATCGCATGAAGGATAATTCTTTTCAAGAAAGGACATCAAGCTATGAAAAATGAAACTCACAAAGGAAGAGGCAATGTTTGGAAAAGAGAGAGAGAGAATTGAACTGTTATCCTTGCCCCCCAAGCATGGAGACAAGGAAGAATCACTATTATCTTTTTGTCCTAGATATGATTTATAAATTAAGTTGTACCATTACTCATGACAAAGAACCCCCTGTAAAGGTAAAAACACAATGTCATGGGCTAAGGAGCAACATAATGGGGGGAATGGAATGCTAAGGCACTACTTCTTCACCAAGAAAAAGCATAAGATCAGGTGTAAGAGTAATACAAGCTCTATCATATTAATCTTGAATAAATTCCTTAAAATCTTTACAACTCCCAAGAGAATGAGAATAACTATGATGAAAGAGACAATACACATCACCATCTTTGTTCTTATAATTGTTGACATATCTTATGAAAGGAAAAGTAACATTCTTGTCATATTCCAACCTCCAAAATATTCTTCTAGCTAATTTGTCTTGATTCTCGACATGGATAGGCCTTGTCTCTTGAGATGTAAGGAAAGATATACTAGTGGAAGAAGAAGGATTGTTTTCTTGTGGCAAAAGGATTGGCAAGGAAGTAGGAGGATTGGCTGATGAAGAAGCATGTTTAGATGGGTGATAGTTTTTATGTTATACAAAGTACTCCTTAAGAATTTGAACCTTATGAAGATCATCCGTGGATGTTGATGAATTGGGATATCCTAAACCTTTTTTAGTAGATTGTAAGGGAATATCTATAGGGACTTTGATTCCTTGTTCTTGTTTTCCAAGTTTGTGTCCTTTATAGCCTTCTTTGGAAATTATATCATAGCCAACCTCATGGGAAGTTTTTAATTGTGAAGGAGGACGTTGATCATGAACTTCCTTAAAATTTGTTGTGTAAGGGCATGTTGAAGGACCATAAGGATGAATAGATGAAGGGATATCCTTTGTAAGGATATTCCCCTTTATATAATCAATATTTATTTCCTATTTGGCAGGTTGGGAAGGAGGATCCTCATCATCTAAGGATTCATCTTTTCTTAATGTTATTTTAGGGGATAGGTCATGCATGAAGTGCATAATATCATATTGCCTACAAATATGTTGATCATCAATACAATATTTAGGAGAATAATGAGGATCTAGACATATTGATAGACCAACATTTTTACCTTGGCCCCCCTTGTGCTAAAGTACCTTTATGAGAAGAGGAATGTGTCATGTTGTTATTCAATACTTCATCTCCATTAGAGAAATCATGGATAGGAGCATTCACTCTTTCCTCATTGACATAAGATACCCTAGGAAAGGTACAAGTGTTAGCCTTTTAAATGTCATCTCTAGGAATATTCTCCACTAAAGCCCTTATAAGATCTACATATTCCATTAATTTATTTAAAAATCTCATTATGTAACCACATGAAATATGGATAAAAACTTTGAACAATGATTTACTAGGAAGTATTATTGAAACCCTTAAAAGGCAATATGTGAAGTTACAATGAATTAATAAAAGCAACATGGAGTGAAAAAGGCTATTATCCAACACATGATGTTGATAAAAATAGCTATTAATTAATGCTATCACATGTGAAATAGCAAACCAATTAGTTTTTGTAACCTTCATTATGAAAATTAGATTTGAAAACACCAAATCAGGATATGCAAAATATAAAAAGTTTTGGGTTTTCCAAAATGTAAGGTGTGGGAATTAGGGCTTCAATACCTTAATTGATTTTAAGCCACTAATTCAACCTTGAACTGACCTTACATTGAGCGAACGAAATTTGATTGATCCAATCCTAAAAGTATTGAATTCAAATTAGGTTAATTCTTCCCTTGTTAGAGTTGAAATTTAATTGTAGTTAGGATTGAAGTACAATGCTAGATCTAAGACCAACAATGAGAAATTGACGCAAAACAACAATATTATAATATTCTAGATATCACACACAACTGTAAATTGGGATCTAATAATGAAAAATAGATCTATGTTTGTGATATTTTGCCAAGATCAAGAGCTCAATGAAAAGTACAAAATAGAGAGACAAAATATTGATGGGAATAAAATGTATTCTATCAAGATAACAATACTTATCAACTGGATCATCAAAAGTTCTTACATACAATGTAGATGAGCCTGCTTATAAAGGAAAGGCTAAGAGAAAAGAGAGCACACAATGATGACATGTGGTTGAATGAGATGCAAGGATAGGTAGGGGTAGGTAGGAGAAATAGTAAAATAGTCCACATGAGGTGGATCACCCACCGAAGGTGGAATTATCACTCCACAATAAGTGGATAATTGTTGGCAATATAACAAGGATATTGAGAAGGTTGTTGATGATTATGGACATAATTGATTAAAGATGTTTTACTGTCTTGATATTATTATTTTGTCATTGATGTCAAGAAATTATTTTCTAATTCAGTATGATGTTGCCACATCTTAAGAAATATGATATGAAGATCATAAAGAAGTCAGTAAAGACACAGGAAAGAATATGATGAATAAAGGGATAAGTTATTCAATGGGAAACTCTACCAAGTCAGACAATGATGAGATCTTGATGTTTTAGATTGTTTTAACATCATACATATGTTGTAAAATGTAAAGGTTAATACTACACTATGTTATATGAGCTAGAGGACCTAGTCGGTAAACCCTAAGGAACCTAGTCGGTAAACCCTAAGGTTATCGCAGTCGGTTAATGAAGACAAAATGTCTACCGAGTAAAGTTTAGTATTCATCGAGTTGTAACCAATCTATAACAGAATGCATTAAATGTTTACATGTGATATTTAATGAAAGAAGCTGATGAGCTAGAGCGGATCAATGATTGGCAAGCCGTGGAAGAAGTTTGTTAACAAATCTAAGGCAATGGAAAGTCGACAAGAAGATCTACAGCTCAGATTGAACCGCATCACCCTAACACAAGTTCCAAGATGATTGTGCAAGTTCCGAGGCAGGGTAAAACATTTTTCAGATCATAAGATACAATGAACTTGGACAAGATTGAAGATCTGATGGCTATGATTGATCATGGGAAATGTGATCAAGGAGATTAAGCGGTTAGATGATTGTTTATAAATAAGGAACTATTGATAAATAGTGAATGCAGGCAAGTGTATGCACAGGGATGATACATAGTGATCACGGAGCACATAAGCTTGAAGACCTATTGGAATAACAGAGTATTGATGCCCAGTAGATAGACAAGATTAGTTCTTTGTCTAGATTGTGATTGAACAAATAAGAATCTGCTTTAGCATTTTAGATGTAAAGTTGCAGATAGATTGTATTACTGTTAGCTTGTGAAAGTAACAGAAAATCTCTTAACCAAGTGGACTTAACGGTCTTATAAGTAAATCCTCTAACAAGGTGACATTCTAAATGAGTGTTTGAAATCCTTTGACAAGGTCACTTCTAACAAAGTGAAGATCCTAACAGATCTAAGGGAAATCCCTTAACCGGGTCACATCTAGCAATGTGTTTTGTAATCTTTAATAGGATTGGCTTTTAACCGAGCATAGTCTAGAAGAGTATATTTCTTAGTGGGTCCAAAATCCCACGGTGGTTTTTCCCTATTTGGGTTTCCACGTTAAATCTAGTGTTATGAGATTTATATAGTTCATATGCTTTTGAGTTTGCATGTTTGATAGTTTTATTCTATGACTGATATATGTTACTAAGGTTGAATCTGATGTTTTCATTGATGATTAAGTTTGTATGATTCATCCCCCTCCCCTCTTATCTTGTTGGCTATTGGATTTGTACTTATATTAAGTATCATAACTATCAATTGGTATCAGAGCTTTGGACTCCGAAAGGAAAGTTTAAAGGCACTTGAGTTAAAGATCCAAAGATGTATAAGAGGGATGCACCTAAGCTGAATAAGTCAAGTTTCTCTACATGGCAGAAAAGGATGAAGTTACATCTATTAGGAGTTGGAGAATATGCTATATACTATATGGAGAATGATTTTGTTGCACCGAGCACCTATCCATTGACTATGGAAGAGATAAAGGCAAAGCAAGAACACATTCAAGCAATGATTGAAATAACATCTGCATTGACCGATTTTGAGTTTAATGATCTAGAAGGCTGCAATGATGTGAAGGCTATGTGGACTAAGCTCATATCTGTATATGGAGGAGATGAACATGTTCAAAGAAAAAATGTTGATAGTCTAAGAGGACAACTTGAATCTATGAGGATGAATGAAGGTGAGAACATAACCCAGTATAGTACAAGACTAAAGGAGATTGTAAATCAAATCAAGGGAGCAGGAGGAATTATTGAAGAAAAGGATGTGACAAGTAAGTTGTTAAGAACCCTTCTACTTGCTTATGCAATCCAAGTCTCTACAATCAATGAATTGAGGTCTGTACCTAATATGTTAGTTTCCTTGGATGCTACTATTGGTAAGCTACATGCATTGGAGTTAAGTAATTTTGATAGCAGTGGGTCATCGATAAATAAAGTTGAATCTACATTTAGTTCTTTTCATTTGAATGAATCTAATGATTACAATGAAAGAAAGTATAAGTACTCTGGAGGAGATCATAGTGGAGCAAATGAAAGATTTTGGAAGAACATGGAGGAGGTACACAAACTATATGAAGAAATCAGAAAGCAAGAAGAGTTTGAAGCACTATTGCCAAAAGGTTACCAAGAGGTAAAGGTAAGTATAAGGGAAAACTACCCTTGAAATGTTTCAATTGTGATAAGATTGGAGATATGGCTTCTAACTGTCCTGACAAAGATTTCACTGAAAAAGAGAGATTACCAAGATGACAGACAAAAAGATAATCATTACAGAGGTCACCAAGACTTCAGAAGAAGAGATAGAAAGACCTGCTTAATTGCTGATGAGGAATCTGAAGATGATAAATTAGATGAGACTGATACAGAGGAAGTTGTTTATGTGGCTATCAAGGATGGATCAGATGAAGAAAGGTATGAAGAAAAAGCCCTAATAGCTCACATAAACACTAATGATTCTTGGATTATAGATAGTGGATGCTCACATCATATGACAGGAGATAAACACAAGTTTGTTATGTTAGAAGATTATGAGGGAGGCTACGTTAGATTTGGTAATGATGCACCATGTTCGGTAAGAGGTAAAGGATCCATAACACTTCTTGATAAAGCAAGATGCAATGATGTTTATTGGGTTGAATGTTTGAAATATAATTTGTTAAGTGTAGCACAGCTAAACAACACAGGTTACTGAATAGAATTTCAGAAAGGAATTGTCAAAGTTCATGACAAAAATGGAAAGTTAGCTGCTACTGGGACACAAACAAAAGGTAATACATTTCACCCTGACTCTACTCACAACAAGTGCTTGCATGCAAAGATTGATAACACCTGGTTATGGCATAAAAGGTTTTGTCATGTTAATTTTGATAATCTGATCAAGATAAGTAAGAAGCACAGAGTAAGAGGTCTACCATTTCTTGAAAAACCTGAGAATGCTATATGCCGAGGATGCCAAATGGGCAAGATGACAAGATCCAGCTTTACAAGTAAGTCCGACACTTCTAAGGGAATTTTAGATCTTGTGCACACTGATCTTTGTGGTCCTATGAAAGTTCAAAGTTATTATGGTGATAAGTATTTCATATTATTTGTGGATGATTATTCAAGGATGATGTCAGTAATGTTTTAAAAGAAAAATCAGAAGCTTTTCAAATGTTTAAGTGGTACAAGGCTAGAGTTGAAAATGAAACAGGAAGACAACTGAAATGTCTTAGATCAGATAGAGGAGGAGAGTTCACATCTGATGAGTTCAACCTATTTTGCAATGATCATGGTATTACAAGACAAGTCTCTACACCGAGGACTCCACAGCAGAATGGAATAGCTGAAAGAAGAAATAGATCTATTGTGGATTGTGCTAGAACAATGATGATTGAGAAGAAGGTTCCACAAACATTTTGGAGAGAAGCAATAAGCATAGTTGTTTACACCTTGAATCGAGTTCAATTGAAGAAAGGTACTTTGAAGACACCTTATGAAATCTGGTATGGCAAGAAACCTAATATAAGTTATTTTAAGATCTTTGGAAGCAAATGCTATGTTCATAAAGATGATAGAAATGGCAAGTTTGATCAGAAAAGTGAAGAAGGAACATTTCTAGGATATTCCTCTAGAAGCAAAGCATTTAAATGTCTGATCAAATCATCTAACAAAATAGTAGAAAGTACAAATATGAAAATTGATGAATTTGCAGAAAGAACTAATGATGGGAATTCCAAAGAACCAGAAGACTATGATGAATTTGTCTATGTGCAACTGAAAAGTCCTACCGAGATAACTGTTGAAGGAAATGAGGAAGATATTCAGTTACTGAGTGATGAAGAGGATCATACAGAGCCTACCGAGCCTGCATTAGCCAAATATGTCAGAAGACATCATGCACCAAGTCAGATTATAGGAGATAAGGATGATCTAGTGATGACAAGGAACAAAATGAGACAAAACACATGTTTAATATGTGAATTTGAACCAAGAATAATAAAA
This sequence comes from Cryptomeria japonica, assembly GCF_030272615.1. Classification (NCBI taxonomy): domain Eukaryota; kingdom Viridiplantae; phylum Streptophyta; class Pinopsida; order Cupressales; family Cupressaceae; genus Cryptomeria; species Cryptomeria japonica. The sequence continues at coordinate 836,090,806 of NC_081414.1, read as the reverse complement.
GAGGCATTTAATAGTGAAGATTGGATAAATGCTATGACTGAAGAGATTGATCAAATCAAGAAGAATGACACATGGACACTAGTCCCAAGGCCTAAGGACAAAAGTGTAATCGGTACAAAGTGGATCTTCAGAAACAAGCTAAATGAGAAAGGAGAGGTCATTCAGAACAAAGCAAGATTGGTTTGCAAAGGTTATGCCCAAGAAGAAGGAATTGATTATGGTGAAACTTTTGCACCTATTGCCAGACTTGAAGGAGTTAGAACATTGTTGGCATATGCTGCTTTCAAGAACTTCAAGGTATATCAAATGGATGTCAAATCTGCATTTCTGAATGGAATATTAGAAGAAGAAGTTTTCATTGAACAACCTGAAGGATTTGTTGAAGACAATAATAAAGATCAGGTATGTAAATTGAACAAAGCTTTATATGGTTTGAAACAAGCACCTAGAGCATGGTATGAAAGACTGCACTCTTATTTGATTAAGATTGGTTTTATAAGGACAAGTGAGAACAACAACATGTACATGAAGAATGATGAAAATGGAATAATAATCTCAACCATATTTGTTGATGATATTATATTTTGTGGAAATGACTCTTTATGCAAGAACTTTGGTAATGAAATGAGCAAAGAATTTGAGATGTCATTAATCAGTGAGATAAAGTATTTTGTAGGCTTACAGATACTGCAAATGAAAAATGAAATTTTCATTACTCAATCCAAATACATAAAGGAAATCTTGAAGACATTTGGAATGGAGGATTCAAAACCAGTAAGTACTCCTATGACTACAAACTACAAACTATCAAAGAATGATGAATCTACGTCTGTTGATGAGACACTCTACCGATCCATGATTGGAAAACTACAATATGTTGTTCACACCAGGCCTAATATAGCACATGCAGTTGGTATTGTTGCAAGATTATCTGCAGATCCTAAGGAAATACACATGACAACAATCAAAAGAATTTTCAGATACTTGAAAGGCACTGAAGACTATGGCTTAGCATATCAGAAAGGAAATGATTTTTATTTGAAAGTCTATACTGATGCTGATTAGGTAGGCAACATTGATGACAGGAAAAACACAAGTGGAGGAGCTTTCTTCTTAGAAGAAAGACTAGTGAGTTGGCTTAGCAAGAAACAAGGATGTGTTTCTTAGTCAACAACCGAAGCTGAATATTTTGTTGTAGCACTGAATTGTACCAACATTGCATGGATCAAACAATTGTTGGAAGGTATAAAAGAGAAAGTTACCGAGCCAGTAACTATATTCTATGACAATACTAGTGCCATTAATATTTCAAAGAACCCTATTGTGCACTCTAAGACAAAGCACATATCTATCAAATATCATTATCTTAGAGAAGAAGCTCATGAAAAGAAAGTGGTGTTGGAATATGTTAACACAAAGGAACAAATAGCTGATATCTTCACCAAGCCACTACCAAAGGACACTTTTGAATATCTCAGAAGTAAGTTAGGGGTCCTACCCCTATCTTCTACTCACTAATCGAGTTCGGTGAAAGCATCACTTCAATGAATCTATTGAATATCCTTTAGGGAGTTGATGCTGGAGTGTTACACTTTAAGAATGCTTTTCTGAAAGTGTACTGGAACAATATTGGGATAATACAGAAAATGATACAGGGAACAAGAATTGTAAATAAATGCTCTGACCGAGACTCAGTTGATACACATCAGCAGGAAATAACTTCTTATAGAAACAACTTATGTTTTAGTTCTTTTCTTTTTGGCATTGTTGTCAAAGGGGGAGAAGACTACCCAAGGGGGAGAAGACCTACCAAAGGGGGAGAAAACTAAAGGAGGAGAAGACCTGAGAAGATTGAGAGAAGTCTGATGTATGGGGGAGAGCATTTCAGCATTTTAGAATCACAGCAATCCGAATTCCTAATGATCAAATCAATTGGTTTTGCCATCAATGCCAAAGGGGGAGATTGTTGGCAATATAACAAGGATATTGAGAAGGTTGTTGATGATTATAGACATAACTGATTAAAGATGTTTTACTATCTTGATATTATTATTTTGTCATTGATGTCAAGAAATTGATTTTCTAATTCAGTATGATGTTGCCACATCTTAAGAAATATGATATGAAGATCATAAAGAAGTCGGTAAAGACACAAGAAAGAATATGATGAATAAAGGGATAAGTTATTCAATGGGCAACTCTACCGAGTCAAACAATGATGAGATCTTGATGTTTTAGATTGTTTTAACATCATACATATGTTGTAAAATGTAAAGGTTAATACTACGCCATGTTATATGAGCTAGAGGACCTAGTCGATAAACCCTAAGGAACCTAGTCAGTAAACCCTAAGGTTATCCCAATCGGTTAATGAAGACAAAATGTCTATTGAGTAAAGTTTAGTATTCACTGAGTTGTAACCGAGCTATAATAGAATGCATTAAATGTTTACATGTGATATTTAATGAAAGAAGCTGATGAGCTGGAGCGGATCAATGATTGGCAAGCCGTGAAAGAAGTTTGTTAACAAATCTAGGGCAATGGAAAGTCGACAAGAAGATCTACAGCTCAGATTGAACCACATTACCCTAACACAAGTTCCAAGATGATTGTGCAAGTTTCGAGGCAGGGTAAAATGTTTTTCAGATCGTAAGATACAATGAACCTAGACAAGATTGAAGATATGATGGCTATGATTGATCATGGGAAATGTGATCAAGCAGATTAAGCGGTTAGATGATTGTTTATAAATAAGGAACTGTTGATAAACAATGAATGCAGGCAAGTGTATGCACAGGGATGCTACATAGTGATCACCGAGGACAGAAGCTTGAAGACCTGTTGGAATAACAGAGTATTGATGCCTAACAGATAGACAAGATTAGTTCTTTGTCTAGATTATGATTGAACAAATAGGAATCTGCTTTAGCATTTTAGATGTAAAGTTGTAGATAGATTGTATTATTGTTAGCTTGTGAAAGTAACAAAAATTCTCTTAACCGAGTGGACTTAACAGTCTTATAAGTAAATCCTCTAACAAGGTGACATTCTAAATGAATGTTTGAAATCCTTTAACAAGGTCACTTCTAACAAAGTGAAGATCCTAACAGATCTGAGGGAAATCCCTTAATCGGGTCACATCTAGCAATGTGTTTTGTAATCTTTAACAGGATTGGCTTTTAATCGAGCATAGTTTAGAAGAGTATATTTCTTAGTGGGTCCAAAATCCCATAGTGGTTTTTCCCTATTTGGGTTTCCACGTTAAATCTGGTGTTATGAGGTTTATATAGTTCATATGCTTTTGAGTTTGCATGTTTGACAGTTTTATTCTATGACTGATATGTGTTACCGAGGTTGAATCTGATGTTTTCATTGATGATTAAGTTTGTATGATTCACACCCCCCCCTCTCATCTTGTTGGCTATTGGATCTATACTTATATTAAGTATCAAAAATATCAATATGATAAAGTAAAAACAAGGTCACACCATAAAAGGTGGAAATTCTCCTACATACACACTCCCAATGTATCACATCTCCCTAAGTGTCTCATATGCAAACTATTGTGAAATGCATGTACCTAAGTAAACTTAAGTAAAGTGTAATTATATCCAACATGAATAAATAATTACACCAACACCCCCCCTTAAGTGCAAATTAGGGGAATGCACTTAAGTCTACAATGCAACTAAGAATGCAAGATGGGTCCCGACTACTAGGCCATGTTAGATACCCATGTAAAAATAGAAATGCAATCAAACCAATGCAATGAAATCTCTCACAAATGGAGAAAGAGAGAAAAACCCAATGGGGATAAAATATCCCCCAAAAGAGAGATGAAAAATAGACAAAGAAACTCCCATAGAAGTATGTGAAGGACAAAACCCCATGTGAGGAAAATGTCCCCCCCATATGAGAGAAGAAGATAAAGAATAGAGACTAGGTAGCCCCTCCTCAATGTAGAATCTGCACCAATGGTAGAAGCTCGAAGCTGAATGGAGAAACTTCTCCACGAACGTTGAATAATGTTCCTCCCCTTAGGAAGAAACAAAACCAAAGGTGTATGCATGAAATCTCCCCAATCTTGAAGGGAAAATATAGGAAAAAAAATCATAATAGATAAAGTCTCTGAAAACTGCTCAAGTGTCCCCATGTTGATGCTGAAAGTTACCCCCTCCAAAGGTGGTGAATTGCTCCACACTACTAAAAAAGGCACTCCAAGATCTAGTGTAGAAGAATATAGAATAAGATCCAAAGACTCACATGTCTCCTCTAAAGATAAAGAGACGTCCTCCAAATGTTGTACAAAAGTATCCACAATCATATTAAACTCGAAAGAATGATCATGTAGAGAATGCACAAGAGGGTTAGAGTGTTCCCTCACAACAATCAAAGAAGGATCATCTTCATCAAAGAGAAGATGAATATCATCAATGATGTCTCCAAAATCTGCAATGTAGGACTCCACAAACAAACCTGCAATGCTGGTTCAATTAGTCATCCCAATCAATTGAAGCTAGAAGAAAAGGAATATCCTACCACACTGAATCACAAGAAGGTAAAACTATCGCACTACTTGCATCATTAGGTGCAATAGGTGGTGTGATATCAATAGGAGGGGATGAAATGAAAGGCACAAGAATGTGGTCACATGTGAGAACACCCAAGTTCAAGTACCCAAAGTTATCCTCAAAATATTAATCATCATGTGAAGAATCAACCTCATCAACAGGACCAAAATGTGAAAAGGAGTACAACTGAGATGCATGATCAATCATCCCAGTCACAATGATAGCTCCAGTCTCCAAGTCTCTAATGATAACTGAATCAGGTGTGAAATCCATAGTTTTCCTTGTTGCCCCATGTGTGATTTGATAGATGGAAAGAAGATTGTTTGTCAAGTGGGGTACACACAACACATCATTGAAGGAGTTATTCCCAATGGCAATAGATCCTTTCCCAATCACATCCATGTATGTATGATTTCCCATCAAAAATATGAAACATGGTGCAAGGCTCAAATGTAGAGAACATAGACTGCGAAGATGTCATATGATGAGAAGCCCCTGAATCTAGAAGCCATCTCCCTGAATCATGACTTGTAGTAGCACAAAGAGCTTGTCCCTTTCCTTTATCTATCCCAAAAGAGTGATCCTTTTGTCTATCCTTTTCTTTTGAAGAAGAAGCCAAAGTAGACATTCTAGAAGGCAAACTGATTTTGTTTTTCTCAAGAAGATGTTTCAACTCATTAATATCCTTTTGTTGGCATTGTGATTGTCATTGATGTCAACTGGTATAGGATGGTTACTGGTGTAAGAGATGTTTGTGCAGTACTGTTATTGTTGCATACCTAATGAGATGTCTTTGATATTCACTAGTAAGTGAGGAAATATCTTCCAGCACAAAGAGCTTTGGAGTCACTGGTACACAAGTTAGTGATTGACTTGTGCAAGGACTATAGACCAGTAAGTGATATGCTGGCAGTGCATTGTTTCCAACTGACAAATGAGTTGGTGTAGAAGTATCCACCAACAATCGATAAGCATGACTAGATCCCTCTGGATAGACAAGTGATCAGTCTTCTTAGTGATTAGTGACCGATGGTAGAAGATAAAGATATACACTGGTGAACCAATGATACAGGTTGAAGGATACTTTCCACCGAGAGTCTTAGAGCGGTGACCAGTATGATGGATATGATGAGCGAAGATGAGTTAGTTAGAGATAATTTTACAATAGTTAATAGTCAGTTAAGGTGATATTTGTGGTGATTTGTCGGTTCACATTAAAAGGACTAAACCCAACTCTAAAGTTGCAAAAATTGTGAGTTGAGGTGGCAGATAAGGATGAGTTGCTGGCAGGAATGATGGAGAGTGCACAAAGAGTGCAGGAAAATTTGGAAAGATTTGAATTTAAAATATACCAAGTGTTAGGTGTAAACTAATTGAGGAATCAATGGGTATGTGTTGGCAAAATATGATATAAAGGTTTTTGGTGAAAACCAAAAAGACTAATCGAAAAATTTACAAAGTGCAAATCCTGTGAGAGGCGATCCAATGTGCAAAGTGAAGAGTGAGGAAGTGCTAAGTGATTTAGCAGAGTAGAGTGTGTCTGTAGATTGACAAAGTGCAAAGCAAAGGGTATGAGCAGAGGACCAATAGAGTGCAGAGCCAAGGGTATGAGTAGAGAACTGGTGTAGTGCAGAGTAGACACAACCGGTGCAAACAAAGTATGAGATTCATTGTGATCTGATCAAGCTATTAGTAGCTATTCCAACAGATCAACTTCATGTTTCTTTCTAACCATTGCAACTCAAAATCCCTTAGCCGAGTGGACTTTAATAGGTCCCTTTGTAAAATCCATTAACTGAGTGACATCTTAATTGATGATCCTAAGTCCTTTAACAAGGCTACCTCTAACAGGGTAAAGGAACTAACATGCCTTAAAGAAAATCCCTTAATCGGGTGGCACCTAACAATGTCTTTGTAATCTCCTAACAGGGATGGCTCCTTACCAGACGTACTCCAAAAGAGTGCAGATTTTGTGAGTTTATGCTCACACTGTGGCTTTCTCCCATTTGGGTTTCCACGAGATAAATCTTAGTGTTATTATGTATCTTTTCATGCATACATGTTCTCTTGCAATAACTATTTGTATTGATGAATATTAATTTTGTGCAGACTTGAGTAAAAGGGTTTTAATTCTATAAAACCAGTAAAGTGTTGATTCACCCATCCCCTCTCAACACTGGTTGGGACTAATACCTTCTTGTAACAATGATGTTCACCATGTCCTGACTTCTTGTAATATGCACAAAAAATATTATCCTTATATGATTTCCTCTTAGGTGAGGATGTAGAATCACCTTGTTGTGGAGAGGATTATTGTGCTCCATCTTGTTGTGGTTTAGACTTAGGTTGCTTTTGGTTCTTTCCTTTTCCTTGATTTCTTTGATTCCATTTATTAGCCACCAAATCTTGTGACTTTGAAGATTTGAGAATCCCCATCTTGGTCAACTTAAATTGCTCAAGTATCTGTTAGTTAAGATGAGAGGGGGGGGGGGTGAATCATAAAAACTCACAATACAATATATTCACCAAATTCAACCTCGGTAGCCTTTACTGATATGCAACTATGACTGTAAATCATTCAATACTCATAAACAGATACACTTAAAACATCATAAGACATTTAACATTAGATTTAAGGTGGAAACCCAAATAGGGAAAAACCACTGTGGGATTTCAGACCCACTAAGAAATAAACTCTTCTAGAGTATGCTCGGTTAAAAGATAATCCAGTTATAGATTACAAAAACACATTGCTAGATGTGACCCGGTTAAGGGATTTCCCTCAAACTTGTTAGAGTCATGCACTTTGTTAGAAGTGACCTTGTCAAAGGATTTCAAACACTCATTTAGAATGTTACCTTGCTAGAGGGTTTACAAATAAGACTGTTAAGTCCACTTGGTTAAGAGATTTCCTGTCACTTACAAAATAAATAACAATAATAAAATATATCTGCAACTTCACATCTGAAATGCTAAAGCAGATTCTATATGCTCAAAACAATCTTATCATCAGACTTATCTTTCTTCTTGTTGGGCTTCTCAATCTGTTCTTCAATCAGATCTTCAATCTTCTGTGCTTGGTGATCAATACTATAGTGTCACTATTCTTCTATTTTGCCCACATGTATTGTTCATCAATAGTTACTTATTTATGAACAATACCTAACTGCTTAATCTCCTTGATCACATTTCCCATGATCAATCTTAGCCATCAGATATTCAAACGTGACTAGGTTCATTGTATCCTTCGATCTGAAAATGTTTTACCTCACCTTGGAACTTGTACTAGGTTATGACTATTCAATCTGTGTTGTAGATCTATCTCTTGTATTTTTGATGTCGTAGATTCTCAGCAAACTTCTTGCACGACATACTAATCATCTTGTCAACTCCAGTGCATTGGCATTCTACATTTAATAATGTATTTATCCATCCAATGCATTCTATTATTACTTGGTTGTTACTCAGTAAATACTGAATTTCACTCGGTAGATATTCTGCCTTCTTTAACCGATAGTGATAACCTTAGGGTTTACCGACTAGCATCTTGCTCGGTAACATAGAACAATATCAAGCCTTAACTAATTCTATAGCTTGAAATCTTTTCTCCTTCTTGTTTAGTCATTGAATACTCATATATAGGATATCAAAACAATCAAAACAACATAATCTCACCACTGTCTAACTCGGTAATAGTTGCCCATTGAATAACTTATTATTCTCCTTTTATTTTCACATTCATTTTGTGTCTCTTACTGACATCTTTATACTTATCAAAACATACTCATTAAGATATGGCAACATCATACTAAATTAGAAAATCAATTGCTTGACATCAATGACAAAATAATATTATTAAGGTAGTAATCATCCTTTCTCAATTATATCAACAATCTCCAACAACCTTCTCAATATCCTCATACCAACAAACTTACTAAGATGCTAACAATCTCCCCCTTTGGCATTGATGGAAAAACCAACTTTAACAACAATACCAACATGATTTATTTCAATTGAGTTAGATTTAGATTGGTGTTTAAACTTCTCTGAAATTTTCTGGAATTCTCCCCCAGTCATTAGTCTTGTCCTAGCTTCTTCTGTTAGTTCCTTACAAATTAGTCTTCTCCCCTTTTGACAACAATGCTAAAAAGAAAAACTAATTCACGATTTCTTCCTTTGTGAAGTAATTTCCTTGCAATCTCATTCGCGGTCAAAGCATCTTTGTCTTCAATCACTTTTTCCTATACAACTTTAGGCAACCTCCTAAAGTGTGTAAAGTAGCATCAACTCATAAATAGTTATCCTTTAGATTCATAGAACTGATGCTTTCACCGAACTCTGTTAGTGAGTACTAGATAGGGGTAGGACCCCTAACTGACTTCTGAGATACTCAAAAGTGTCCCTTGACAATGACTTTGTGAAAATATCTACTATTTGTTCCTTTGAACTGATATATTCTAGCACAACTCTCTTCTCTTGAACTTCTTCTCTGAGATAATGATACTTTATAGAGATATGCTTTGTCTTAGAGTGCATGAGATATGATTTAACATCGATTTGATATACCTTGAAATTTTTGTAAGCAGCATATGCCAACAATGTTCTTACTCCTTCAAGTATTGCCATAGGTGCAAAAGTCTCACCATAATCAATTCCTTCTTCTTGAGCATATCCTTTGCAAACTAGTCTTCCTTTATTTCGAATGACCTCTCCTTTTTCATTTAGCTTGTTTCTAAAAATCCACTTTGTACCAATTACATTTTTCTCTTTTGGTCTTGGGACTAGTGTCCATGTTTCATTCTTCTTGATTTGTTCAATTTCTTTGGTCATAGCATTTATCCAATCTTCATTACTAAATGCCTCTTTTACTATCCTTGGTTCAAATTCAGATATCAGACATGTGTTTTGTCTCAGTTTGTTCCTTTTCATCACTGGATCATCCTTGTCTCCTATAATCTGACTTGGTGCATGATTTCTTCTGACATACTTGGCTAATATAGGCTCGCTATGCTCTGTTTGATCTTCTTCATCACTCGGTAACTGAGTATTTTCTTCATTTTCTTCATCAACTTTCTTGGTAGGATTTCTTAGTTGAACATAAACAAATTCTTCATAATTTTCTAGTTCTTTGGAATTTCCTTCATCATTTCTTTATGCAAATTCATCAATTTTCACATTTGCACTTTCCACAATTTTCTTAGATGATTTGATCAGACATTTAAATGCTTTACTTCTAGAAGAATAGCCAAGAAATGTTCCTTCCTCGCTTTTTTGATCAAACTTTCCATTTCTGTCATCTTTGTGAACATAACATCTACTTCCAAATATTTTAAAATAACTTACATTAGGTTTCTTATCATACCAGATTTCATATGGTGTCTTCAAAGTTCCTTTCTTCAGTTGTACTCAGTTCAGGGTGTAAACTGCAGTGCTGATTGCTTCTCTCCAAAATGTTTGAGGTACCCTCTTTTCTATCATCAGGGTTCTGGCACAATCTACAATTGATCTATTTCTTCTTTCAGCTATCCCATTTTGCTGAGTTGTTCTCGGTGCAGACACTTGTCTCTTTATACCATGATCATTGCAAAATAGGTTAAATTCATCAGAAATGAATTCTCCTCCTCTATCAGATCTTAGACATTTCAACTGTCTTCTTGTTTCTTTTTCAATTCTAGCCTTATACCATTTGAACATTTGAAAGGCTTCTAATTTTTCTTTTAAAAACATAACTGACATCATTCTTGAGTAATCATCCACAAATAATATGAAGTATTTATCTCCATAATAACTTTGTACTTTCATAGGACCACAAAGATCAGTGTGCACTAGATCTAAAATTCCTTTAGAAGTGTAGGACTTACTTGTAAAGCTTGACTTTGTCATCTTACCCATCTGGCATCCTTGACATATTGCATTCTCAGGTTTTTCCAGGTTCGGTAGACCTCTTACTCGGTGCTCCTTACTTATTTTGATCAGGTTATTAAAATTTACATGACAAAACCTTTTATGCCATAACCAGGTATCTTCTAGTTTATCATACAGACAATTGTTTTGAGTTGAGTCAAGATGAAATGTATTACCTTTTGTTTGTGTCCCGGTAGTAGCCAACTTTCCATGTTTGTCATGAACTTTGAAACTTCCCTTTGGGAATTCTATTCGGTATCCTGTATTGTTTAGCTGTACTACACTCAACAAATTGTATTTCAAACCTTCAACCTAGTATACATAATCACATTTAGAATTGTCAATAAGTGTTATAGATCTTTTACCTTTCATCGGACATGGTGCATCATTACCAAATCTTATATATCCTCCATCATAGTCTTCTAATTTAACAAACTTGTGTTTATCACCTGTCATGTGATGTGAGCATCCACTATCTATGATCCAAGAATCATTTTTATTTATGTGAGATATTAGGGATTTTTCTTCATACCTTTCTTCATCTGATCCATCTTTGATAGCCACATAAACAACTTCCTCTGTATCAGTCCCATCAGATTTATCATCGTTGGATTCCTCATCAGCTACTAGGCATGTCTTTCTATCTTTCCTTCTGAAGTCTCAGTGTCCTCTGTATTGGTTTTGTTTTTGTCTGTCATCTTGGTATTCTCTCTTTTCACTAGATTCTTTGTCAGGATAGTTAGAAGCCATATGTCCTATTCTATCACAGTTAAAACATTTTAAAGGTAACTTTCCTTTATACTTACCTTTGCCTCTCAGTAACCTTCTGGCTAATAATGCTTCAAACTCTTCTTGCTTTCTGTTTTCTTCATATAATTTGTGTACCTCTTCCATGTTTTTGTGAAATCTTTCACTTGCTCCACTGTGATTTCCTTTAGTATACTTATACATTCTATCATTGTAATCATCAGATTCACCAATATGAAAATAACGAAATGCAGATTCAACTTTATTTACTAAGGACCCACTTTTATCAAAATTACTTAACTCAAATGCATGTAGCTTACTGATAGTAGCATCCAAAGAGACTGGCATGTTTGGTATAGACCTTAATTCATTAATTGCAGAGACTCGAATGGCATAAGGAGGTAGAAGTGTTCTAAGCAACTTACTTGTTACATCCTTTTCTTCAATAGTTCCTCCTGCTCCTTTGATTTGATTGATAGTTTCCTTTAACCTTGTACTGTATTGGGTTATGTTCTCACCTTCATTCATTCTCATGGATTCAAGTTGACCTCTGAGACTGTCTACTTTTTCTCTCTGAACATGTTCATCACCACCATACACAGATATAAGCTTGGTCCACATCACTTTGGTGTCATTGTAGCCTTCTAGATCATTAAACTTTGAGTTGATTAATGCTGATGTTATTTCAATCATAGCGTGAATATGTTCTTGCTTTTCCTTTATCTCTTCTATTGTCATTGGGTTGGTGCTTGGTGCTATGTAATCATTCTCCAGATAATATGTTGCATATTCTCCAATTCTTGATAAGTGCAGCTTCATCCTTTTCTGCCATGTGGAGAAAATTGACTTGTTCAGCTTTGGTGCATCCCTTTTATACATCTTCAGATCTTGCCTCAAGTACCTTTAAACTTTTCTTCCAGAGTCCAAAGCTCTGATACCAATTGTTAGTTAAGATGAGAGGGGAGGGGGGGTGAATCATAAAAACTCACAATACAATATATTCACTAGATTCAACCTCAGTAGCCTTTACTGATATGCAACTATGACTATAAATCATTCAACACTCATAAATAGATACACTTAAAAAATTATATCACATTTAACACTAGATTTAACGTGGAAACCCAAATAGGGAAAAACCACTGTGGGATTTCGGACCCACTAAGAAATATATCCTTCTAGAGTATGCTCTGTTAAAAGCTAATCCAGTTACAAATTACAAAAACACATTGCTAGATGTGACCCGGTTAAGGGATTTCCCTCAGACTTGTTAGAGTCTTTCACTTTGTTAGAAGTGACCTTTTCAAAGGATTTCAAACACTCATTTAGAATGTTACCTTGCTAGAGGGTTTACAAATAAGACTGTTAAATCCACTCGGTTAAGAGATTTCCTGTCACTTACAAAATAAATAACAGTAATAAAATATATCGGCAACTTCACATCTGAAATGCTAAATCAGATTCTATATGCTCAAAACAATCTTGTCATAAGACTTATCTTGCTTCTTGCTGGGCTTCTCAATTTGTTCTTCAATCAGATCTTCAATCTTCTGTGCTCAGTGATCACTACTATAGTGTCATTGTTCTTCTATTTTGCCCACATGTATTGTTCATCAACAGTTACTTATTTATGAACAATACCTAACCGCTTAATCTCTTTGATCACATTTCCCATGATCAATCTTAGCCATCAGATCTTCAAACATGACTAGGTTCATTGTATCCTTTGATCTGAAAATGTTTTACCTCACCTTGGAACTTGTGCTAGATTATGACCATTCAATCTACGCTGTAGATCTCTCTCTTGTATTTTTGATGTCGTAGATCCTCAACAAATTTCTTGTACGACATACCAATCATGTGATCAACTCTAGCTCATTGGCATTCTATATTTAATAATGTATTTATCCATTCACTGCATTATGTTATTACTTGGTTGTTACTCAGTAAATACTGAACTTCACTTGGTAGATATTCTGCCTTCTTTTACCGACAGTGATAACCTTAGGGTTTACCAACTAGCATCTTGCTCAGTAACATAGAACAATATCAAGCCTTAACTAATTCTATAGCTTGAAATCTTTTCTCCTTCTTGTTCAGTCTTTGAATACTCATATATAGGATATCAAAACAATCAAAACAACATAATCTCATCACTATCTAACTCGGTAATAGTTTCCCATTGAATAACTTATTATTGCCCTTTTATTTTCACATTCATTCTGTGTCTCTTACTGACATCTTTATACTTATCAAAACATACTCATTAAGATATGGCAACATCATACTGAATCAGAAAATCAATTGCTTGACATCAATGACAAAATAATATTATTAAGATAGTAATCATCCTTTCTCAATTATATCAACAATCTCCTACAACCTTCTCAATATCCTCATACCAACAAACTTACTGAGATGCTAACAATCTCCCTTTGTGAAAATGCTAATAGTATCAACATCTTCGTGAATGCATCAAATGATTGAGAAGTGTATGAGGAACCTTGAGCTAACCTATGGGTGTGAAAGCTGGATACAAAGGTTGCATACTCTGATGGAAGCTTGTCCAACAAGTTATAAACCAATTGAGAATCCTTTTTATCAATGCCACAATCCTTTAGCTTTTCTCTTAGCTCATTGCTTTTGTGACATAATCCTAGATTGTATCAAAATCCTTGGGATCCAATGTTGTGAGTTCACTATCAAGCTTGAAGCCCTTAATCTCATCAACTTGTCCATACAATTTATCGTAAACATCCCAAGCCTCTTTGATTGTTGTACACTTTTCAATGTGAAAAATGAGGTCATCTGATACATACTTTCTTAATGTTCCAAGTTCCATAGAATTTTTAGTGAGCCATTCAACTTGAGCATTAGGATCAACCTTAGGATCAGGTGGTACTATTATGGTTCCATTTAAATAATGAATGAGTCCTCTTATGCCCTACATATCTAGCCCCATCATTTTTCATTTCATGAAAATGTGGATCCCCTCTTTTGTCCTTTTCTGTTAGTTTTTCCCCTTTGGATTTTTGGATTTTGTTTTCCTCATGTTGGAAACCTGAGTTCTTAGGTTCCCGAGGTGGGTCTTTGTTTGTTCTATTTCTTGCTTCAGAAACCCAGGTTCTCAAGTTACCAAGTTCATTTTTTCCTTTGATTGTTTGTCTTGCCTCAAAGGTTTGGTTTTCTGATGTTCCAAGTCATTTGTCTATTTCCTTATTTGGAAGTTCAGGTTCCCAAACTCCTGAGTTTGCTCTGTGTCAGTTTGGAGCATCACTTCAGAACTTCAGGTTCCCAAACTCCTGAAGTGTTTTTTCGTATTTTGGTTTTCGCCCAAGAATTTTGGATTCCGGAACTCTCAAGTTGTTCTTCTAGTCTGTTCTTCAAAAACTCGGGTTCCCAGGGTTCTGATTTCATTGCTTGTGTCCCATTTTAGAAACCCGGGATCCTGAGTTTCTGAAATGGGGTCATTTGTTTGTTTGCACTACTTCGGATACTCGGGTTCCCGAAGTGGTGGTTTTGTGTTTTTGGGTCTTTGTTTGAAGCACTTCAAAAACTCAGATTCCAAAGTTCCTAGATTGCTTTCTCTTTTGCTTGTCTATTTGGTTTGAAACCCCATAGTCCTGGAATCTCAAACTTTCCTTTCGACTTTGTCTTTTAAGTCCTTTCGTGTGACTTTGGGTTTCCGAAGTTTCGCGTTGCCTATTGAGTCCTTCCCCAAAACTTTAGAACCATGAATTCCCAAGTTTGTTTCTTGTCCACTATTGGACAACTTCGGAAACCCGAGTTCTAGAGTTCCTGAAGTGGTCCCTTTTGTGTTGTTGGTGAGTTTGGTGTTTCAAGTTCCTAGGATTCCGAATTTGCTAGTTTTTGTTAATTGTCAAAGCTTGGGACTCTGGGTTCCCGAACTCTCAGGATTCCTTTGTTGTTTTCTTTGTTTTCTCACCTTGGGACCCTAGGATCCCGAAGTCTTGAAGTGAGCTATTTTTGTAGTGTTGTTTCTTTGAGTAGTTTTTTTATGCTTGTTTGGTTGGTTTTGCAGGTTTGGCTGTGTTTCATGGAATCTTCTCGAAAGACAAAGGATCTTGAAAAATTGTTGATCACAATGAAGTACCAATATCAAGGGCGAACATACACCTCAAAGTTCAAAGATGCAATTCACTGGGTAACAGACATAGAGATCAGGCATATTGAGATCGAAGATATTGAAAAGAAAATTTTGAAGAAGTCTGAGTTCTAGATTTTGTATGTTGTTGATCCTCCTACTAAGGTAGTTGCATGCTTCATTAGTAACTACAAGAGCTATAAAAAGAAGTAGAAGATGAATATACAATTGCTAATGATAGCATGGTATTTTTGAGGAATTTTGCATGACACTAGTACTGGGACTTCAACTATTTCTCCAGCATATACCTTGATTATTGAGCAAATTTTGCATGATTACGAAGTGTTGGTTCATGGAGCAACTTTTCCGTAATGGTCACCCAGTCACAGTTTCATAGTAGTTAACAAGAGTTCAAGGTAGAGACTTGCATATTTTGCATGATTATGAAGTGTTGGTTCATGGAGCACCATTTTTGTAATGTTCACCTAGTCATAGTTTCGTAGTAGTTAACTAGAGTTCAAGGCAGAGAATTGCATGTTTTGCATGATTATGAAGTGTTGGTTCATGGAGCACCATTTTTCGTAATGGTCACCCAATCACAATTTTGTAGTAGCTAACTATAATTCAAGGCAGAGACTTTCATGTCAATTGCAACTCCTTTCTTTTATGGTGCTTAATTTAGATGACTAGTCCAGCACGCACTTTAATTATTGAGCAAGTTTTGCATGATTATGAAGTGTTGGTTTATAGAGCACCATTTTTGTAATGGTCACCCAGTCACAGTTTCGTAGTAGTTAACTAGAGTTCGAGGCAGAGAGTTGCATGTCAACTACAACTCCTTGTGGTTTTTAGTGCTTAATTTAGATAGGTTTATTTCCTAGAAAGTAGGACAAGAAACTATATAAATTGGAGATTTTGATTCATTGTTAAGGGTCCACAAATTGATGATTTGAGGCCCACTTAGAGATTTTAGATCATTTTATGCAGATTGTTATGAATTAGATTAGTTCTTGTGATACATTCTTTAAAATCAATTCAAGAAGAAGCTTATAGATTGCCTGATCTATGCGTACGTGCTATTAATTTGTTCTTTGCAGTCTGGTAATGTCTATTGTTTGAAATCAACAACTTTTCTTGGTCTTATGTTTTATTGATTTATGAATCATATTGCGCACGTAAGTGGTGTATGAGAATTAATGTGATAGCACGATATTGTGGTGATATTATTGCCATGAATTTGTGAAGTTGCTGACTTTGCTGGTTTATTGGAGGTCTAATATTGAATGTTGGTTTGAAAAATATTGATGATTTTTGGATTGCAGGGTACTAATTGAGTAGTTCATTAAGTTGTGATTGCATTAGTTTCATTGTTATTTTCTTGTTTCCTTGATCTATCTTTTGTAGTTTATTTCAAAAGAGTTTTAAATCATAAAATACAAAAAAAGTGAAGTTATTGGGATTCGTTTAACCAACGGGCCCCTTAATAGGTACAACCGCATCAACCATTAAGTTGTCAATCACCGTCGAGACCCAACTATAGAGACCTTGGAGTAGTTAGTTTCTCGAAACTTATTGCTTTTAGGGAGAGGTGGTGAGTGGTCACATAAACTACTTGATTGTTGGTGAGTGTGTCTTAACACCCATCAACAAGTTACTCCATGCCTTTATCTTCCATGATGCATAATCATGAGGAGTTAAAAGTGGAAATTTAGGAGAACCCATAGCACCAAAATGAAAAACACAAGATAGAGAGAGGCACAATTACACATGAAACTCCCCCAAATTACTCAATCAAGAAATCCCCCCAAAATGATGATTTGGCACTTTATACTTAGCGCGTGTACAATGACCCACTTTGCAAAACAAGGCAAGGTGGAATTTTGATTTCAACATTACAACTGCCTCCCATAGGCTATAAGAGACCTCATCAAATACTGCAAGTGAACTAAACTAAGATCCAAGCAAAATACAAGTACCAAATAGGCCAAAAAAGACCAAATAATGAAAGTACAATTTCTACTAAAAATCATTGCAAATTGATGGTAGATTATGAAAGTAGACAAAAAATTATGCACTTTAAAAAAAATGGCACTTGAAAAGGATGTCGTATGACCCCAAATGAAGACTCTAAAGTTGCAAAATTAAGGATTAGATAGGTACAGTCATCAAAAATTGTAAATTGCAAAAAATATATCGATCAAAATCAGAAAATTCCTCCACCACTGCGAAGAGAATGAAAAATTAGCCCAAATAAAAAAAATTGCACCCAAAAAGGAGCAAAAATGAGTAAGATATGACATCGTGAAGTTGGACTGCAAAATTAAAAAGCCAATGAGAGGTGGGCTTAAAAAAAATTTAAAATACTGCTGACTTGGTGCTGACATCAACAAATGATGGGCTTAAATTTGGCGCTCATCTGGCCGTCGCAAAAACTTCACATCGCCTTGCATGGCTATCCGTACGGTACAGACTGTGACCCGTGGCAAAATTTTATTGGTTTCATACAGTCTACATGGTAGTACGACATATGACGAAGTAGGTGACGTGGCATACGACTAGTTGCTGATGTGGATGAGTGGCTGGATGTATAGTGATGATGTGTCTGTACACGTAGCTCAGTGATTGGGCAAATGACTATGCTTGTTGTGTGAACGTCGCGTGTCTGCGTGGAGGGGTCCACGTGAACTAATCCAAAGGTGGCGCAGAGCACTGTGCAGTGTACCAGTTGTCATAGGTGGAACTAGTGGGAGCACATCAATGATGACCAGAGGGAGGAGGAGGGAGTTGATAGCGGAGCCGAAGGTGAACTCGTCAGTGAGAGGATGCATGGGGTGGTGACGCTCGGGCTGTCGGATGTGGCGGGGCCTTGCACTTGGGGTCGGTCGAGAAGGTGGCAGTAGCAGCCGAGAGGTCATCGATGCACAAAGCATGGGGTCAAAGGTCATCAAAGAAATGTGCTGGCGGAGGACGTATGACAACGGCTGAGGAGGTATAAAGGTCCTGTCAAAAGTGCAGGGTAACAGTACGGTGGTGGGGGGTGTAAACCCCCCATGAAAAATATATATTTTTTATTTTTTAAAATAATAAAATTTAACAAATTTACTTCAAAAACTACGATTTAAAAAAATAATATGCAAACTAAAAAACCACAGAAAACATATTATTATTTTTTTAAATGAAATTTGTACTACTAGCCTTATAGGCTAAATTTTTCTTCCAAAATTAATTTTCTTCAAAATAGGCCAAGTTTATAGTCAAAATTCATGGAAACGGCCTCCCAGACGCAACTGTGATGTCCAAATTGCCACATGATGCACCTATAATGAGCAGATCCCTAGATCCAAAAATGAAAGCCTCCAAAAGCTCTCCAAAAAAGACTACTCCATGACGCCCTATAGGCTCTGATACCATGTGAGATTTTGCCAAGATCAAGAGCTCAATGAAAAGTACAAAATAGAGAGATAAAATATTGATGGGAATAAATTGTATCACTATTAAAGGTGGAAATTCTCCTACATACACACTATTAAAGGTGGAAATTCTCCTACATACACACTCCCAATGTATCACATCTCCCTAAGTGTCTCATTATCTCATATGCAAACTACTATGAAATGCATGTACCTAAGTAAACTTAAGTAAAGTGTAATTATATCCAACATGAATAAATAATTACACCAACAATGTTGAATATCCAAAATGCAGAAAGGGGAGGGGTGAATTAGTATTCCTTTGAACTTATTAAAACTTCTAAATAACCAATCACATAACATAATTGAAATGTAGTAAAGAAAATTAACATAAAACACATAACACTAGATTTGTATGTGGAAAAATGAATATGAGAAAAACCACGAAGACAGTGATCTCTTAGGTATAATACAATATGTAACCGGTTACATAGTACAAGGGGTTGGCTCATTGTCGGTGAGGGCTCATTGCCCAAATATAAAAAGGCTCATTACTAGATGATAGAGTACAAAATTGAATTGTTAGAGTTGAATCTAGCATATGCATGAATTACAGTTCCGTTGAAGTGCACAAACTATTTTAGACATCCATTGTATATACACCACATAACAATATTCACATTCACAAAACTTTTGCATATACACAATAGTTGATTTTCAACAACCATACCTCTAATTGGAAAAATTGATGGCTATAAGTATCTGCACTAAATATTGTAATCAATTAGCTCAACTGGAAAGGGGTGAGACCCAAAATGTCCACACGCAACAACAAAAATATCTTTGTAAGATGTAAGCTTCCAACTTGATCCAAAAGTGCTTTGTAAAACATGCCTCCAATGAGTCTTGATAGGACTGGATCACAAATGCCTTGTAGATTATGCCTTTATCTCATCCAGATGGAACCAAACCCAAAACACCTTCTGGTAAGGTAGATACTGGACCTCAAAACTGCATGTAGTAAATATACATACATTGCATAATAAAAAAAAATGTATATTGAAGCAAAATGTCAGACCAAATAAAAAACATACATGCCAAACCAAATCACATCAATGACAGCATGCCAACAATATCCCCCTTTG